>NC_137817.1:66655102-66922602 GCF_963921795.1 Nannobrachium achirus | reverse complement strand
AAGTCCTTAGCACTCCGAATCGTTGCAACGGCTAGCAGATTCTCCCTCTCACGGGCCAAACCCAAAGATTTAGGCCCTGAGGGTCGGGATGGAAGATCTCGTCTCCCGCCTAAAGCAGCAGATCCCTGAGCTGTGGGAGCTGCCAAGCGGGTTTGCAGAGGAGCAGGGTGATCGCTGATCTCCACAGTCCTCGGAACGGTGCTACAAGAAGCACCTCCAGGCCGAACCACCTGACCCTCCCCATCGTGGGAGGATCCGTTCCAGAGGGGGGAAACGCGTAGAGCAGGCCCTCCGGCCAATCTTGCGCAAACTCGTCCACACCCAGAGGAGGACTCCCCTTTACTGCGAAGTAGAGGGGGCACTCCGTGTCCTCCTCGGACGCAAACAAGTCCACCAGAGGCTGACCAAACTTGAGGAAGACCTGCCTCACCACCGACAGGTGGAGAGACCAATCCTCGTAGCGAGGCTCCCCCCTGGACATAAGATCGGCTCCGCCGTTCTGGAGACCTGGATCGTGGGAGGCCCTGATTGACCTCAGGCGCGTCTCGCACCAAAGAGTCACTCCGCGAGCCAACTGACTTAGCGGACGTGACAACAAACCGCCATGTTTGTAGACAAAATACAAGGCGGTCGTGTCGTCCGTTCAGACCAGAACGTGACACCCCAGAATCAAGAAGCGCCCAGCACTCATATGAAACCGTCCTAGTCATAGAAGTTGAACAGCCGATGCCATCAGCCCCGACAACTTCATACACTCCTTGTAGGGGACCGTCTGGTCTAGCTGAAAGGAGCTCAGGCATGCCAGAAAACCTGTCCACCCTCTCTGACGAGAGACGGGCGACAAGTTGGTCGAATCCAACGAGATCCCGATGAAGGAAATCCGTTGGGAGGGAATCAACATACTCTTAAAGAGGTGGTGCCATAGTTTTGTACTTTTTCTGTTTTTCATCTGTCTAGGAGGTTGAAAGTACTTCATTAGACCCCCTGGTGGGGTTTTCATGAGCAGTTATGTATTCTCTTGGTATTTGTTTGTTTTCTCTTGGAGGCTGCCACCATGTGGTCAAAAGTGTCAGTTAAAAAACACACATACTAAGTATGACACAGTATCAACTCCTCCCCTAATTACCATTCACCCAACACTGTGGGGTGTGGCTAACTTCAGCTGGGTCACCACCCACCATGACATCCATGCATACTTAATGAACTGGGGGTGTGGCCACATAAAAACCCAATTTTAACTCTTTCTGTATACTTTTTTGGAAAAAATCTTCCTCCTAGTATAATCATAATACCTGATAATCATGTTTTAGAGGGGGGGGGGGGGGATCATGGCACCACCTCTTTAACAAAGTAGATGTTGAAAACCCAGAGCCTTTGTTCAGACACCTCAAGTCCAGAATGGGACGTAGTCCAATGTCAACTGCCACGCCCCCTCCCACGGCCTTGTGGGAGGAGCTGCACTTCGGGTCCTTGGGTGCGGAGCGGCTGTCGCCGTGGGTAACCACCGTCACCTTGCTGCGGGATTTGCAGCCCCCAGCGTGGTGGCCTTGACGATCTCCTCGGTGGTCTTCCTGGACTCCACCGTGCCACGGAGGAGCTCCAGACCACCGCCCATGAAGGACGTAGGGTGACCAGGCAAGGCCAGCATGACCTTGTGGGTCTCCCTGTCGCTAGAGCCAACCAGGTCGACTTTCACCAGCCACCTGGTGCTCTCCGACTGGATACAGTAGCCCATGGCCTGCCCCAACCACTTAATAGCAAGAAGATCTAAGTCAATCATCACCTTGAACGACCTGGATCTCAGCTGCTAGTTCCACCGGCACCCCACCGATACTTTCGGCGAGGAGTTTGGTAGAGGTCAGAAGCAGCTGGTTAGCGTTAAGGTAGTGCGCGGCGAGCGCAGCCGACCGGTACACGTTCCTGGTTGGGACAGAGGGAAAAGCCGATCTATTCTGCATCGACACAGTCAATGAGAAAATCTAGCTTCTTGGGGTCCTTGTGGTCTTCCTAGGTAGAATGTAGCGCATTCTGGAAAACCGGTGACCAAGGGGAGCTTGACCATGCGCGGGGGAAGAGAAGGAGCGGGTTCTTGTCCAAGGACGCCGACCTCCACACCCTGTCCAGCAGGAAGGTCGCCGAGGGGCACCTCGATGCCACACCTAGCAGCAGCGCGTTAGAAGATGGTCAGCTCGTCAAGGACCGCAGGATCAGAACTGGGCGCCGCCGACCCCTCCCCCTCCACCGGCATGGTGGAGGGGAGAGAGGGGGCAGGGGCGGGGGGAGGGGGCAGGATACTCGTGGCGGCGAGGACTCGCAAGACTCACCTCCCCCATCTCCTCGGAGGGCTGCTGGCAGCTCTTGCCATTCTTCCTCGTCCTCCTCCTCCACATCATCACACTCCTCACCGCTCATATCCTGGTCCTCCTGGACGACGTCGTCCGGAGGGTTACCGTCACTAGGTCGCCAGGAACAATAGGACACAGCCAGCATGGCCGAGACCGTAATATCCAAGGGGGTGAAGAGGGGGATGTTGCCCACCGTAACGTTAGCCGCTCCCGGCGTGGGAGCAGCTGGGGCGGACTTGTAGTCACTCCACATGGAACGGCGGCAGTCGAACCAGTGGGAGAGAGGGCGGGAACCAGAGGCGTCGCGGCCGTAGGCTGCACCCCGGGTCGAGCAGCAGCACTGGAACGTCCAGCGCCGTGAACCCCGGAGGCAGGAAGGTCTGGATGGTCGGTGTAGCCGAGGCCCGGGCAGGCCCCGATGCTAGCAGAGGCTAACTCGAAGCAGCGGTTCAGCGTGGCCACGCTGAGCGCCAAGCAGCCCGGGCAGGAGACGCCCAGAGCCCTGGAAGGCGGAAACAGGGCGGCGAGGGCAAGCGAAACATCCAGACAAAACAATGCAGAAGAAAATCCTTACCAGCTAGAAAGTTCTGACAATAAACGACACCAAAACACTTTGGCACGCTAGCAAGCAGAGCCCTGAAGGAGGGCCGTAAAGCAGAGGCCATCGAGAGGTGGAGTAGAAGGAGCAACAAGCTAAATGCTAATGCTACAAACACTCACCGTCGGAAGAGGCCAGACGAAACGGCAGAGAACTTTCCACGGAGACAAAGGTGAGTAACCGCCGAACTGGAACGTAGAAGAAAACCTTGGCAAAGTAGACGTAACGGGAACTTTTCAAGTAAACCAGTGGGCACTTTCCTAAACTCCGCTTCAGGCTAAAAGTAAAGTTATTAATTGTTGAATGGCTCGTTCGCTCTGTCGCTGATGCAGAGAAGGTAAAAGAGAAAGTCACGTAATCCTAGGCCGGCTTTATAGCGGGGAGGCGGTGCCTCCACTTTTTGAGTGACAGGCCCTTCCGACGAATGAATGAAAGAGGGTGATGTTCCCATACCTTCGGTCATCCCGAAGGTATGACAATGAACTTAACTTGCCAGTATTTTGTTCCATGCATCCTAATGTCGTTATAATAAGTGTGGTTGTTTGCTTGATGTTCTATGTAAAGTGCATTTAATTGCCTTTTTGAAATACTATACAAATAAAATCGCCTTGCATATCTACACATTATGACAAATGATTGTCAGTAAAACAACCAGTGTTAATTTGGACAGCAAATTGTTAGTTTTAGTCAAAGCCTTTTGATATAACTAAAATGTAGTTTTAGTCATATATTAGAGTTACAGTGAGTAATGTCTCAATGGAATTAGTACAAAGGACCCCGATGTAAACAAGCCATAGTGCTTTCTTGGGTTTAACTTACCGGTAGTAGGCCTTGTATCTGTATTGTCTGTCCTGTGCTTCAAAGCTAATAAAGCATTCAATCATGCAGTCAAACTTACTCACTCTCTCTCTCTCTCTCTCTCTCTCTCACTCACTCACTCACTCACTCACTCACTCATATGAAAGGATATATTTTATGAAGAAAACCTTTTGGTTGTATCGAGTCAGTTTGGAGTCTTCTACAATCCGTTTGTCTATGAATTGTAGTAAGCTTGTTGCATCCCTCCGCCGATCTCCATACCGCCTGAAAGTGTTTCTGGAACGTATGTGCTGGATCACAAGATAAGAAATGGAACAGACAAGTGAGTCTCATGCTAAGCTTGTTTCCAACCTTACTTAGATGAGTGATACCTTACATTACTCGTTATTCTGTAAAGTAAATATATTACAGTAATATTACTAAGTAATAGGTTACTGTCCATCACTGCTCCTCAATCTTATTATATTTGTCCTCAGAGTTACTATAACGGGACAGCTAAACGATTGATATGATTTTTTTTTACATAACCGTTTTAACCCTAGCATCCCTATTCTGGTCTACAATTAATTGGCCTCAGTCTTAAATGGGTTAACCACGTCAGCCCCTATATAGTATATACTATTTGAGAATAGCTGATCTCAAATTGCTTGACAATGCAATGCATTGTGGCTTTTGGATCTGCTATTTTCAAAAAGATTTGCATACACATTGAACTTGCATAATGAATACTTTTACATTTTGTACTTTAAGTATATTCTGTATATATTTGTATTAACATCATTTTGTACTATTACTCAATTTAAAAAAATGTTAATACCAGACTTAAACTTGTCACTGACTATTTCTAGATAATGGAATTGATACTTTAAGATACTTTAACAGTGTTGTGTTCTACCGTGGTATGCATGAAGCAGGATACTTACTTGTAGAGATTTTCCAAAACGCTGAACAGTTGTTTCTTCCATGCTGTGTGCACAAGAAGTTTACTTATGTTACTGATACTGATGTGGTAGACGTCATAGAATTTACACATAACGAATAACAGAGTAAGCATGTTTGGGGTCTCACAGCATATCCCCATATACAGTACATGGATCTCCATATATGGGTACCAGGAGTCTTCATATATGGGTAACTGGTCCGATATAAATCACTGCCCAGACGGCCAAGACATGGGTCGACCTCGCCCTTGTCGCATGGGTCGACCTCGCCCTTGTACATTAATTTGATTGGGCTAATATGGGGGAAGGGGCGGAGACTCGCGGAGTCGAGTATCCATATCATTATCTTTTGAAACTGCCCCAAAAAAAGCTGTCCGAGGCGTGTTTCCGACTTTCTAAACCAACTTTAAAACTATCAGTTCTAGGGGTAAAAATTATACACCATTCGCTATAAAATGGTAAAAAAGTACATGTCTTCTTCAAAAAAAGGTGTCAGAGATTCGTTACGAGGGTCAACACGCTTCTCCCCGTCTAAGGGACGGTTTTGTCGGCCATACCCTGCTGTGTCTTCCGCTAAACCTGACTGGAGGACCTGGCCGGGACGCGTGATTATGGATCCCACTGGGAAAGATGGAGAACGAGCGTCCAGCGATCTCCTTTTCTCCTTTTCCTCGGCAGCTTTGAGCCCTTTTAGCAGACATATGTCCTGCTGTCTCGGAGGACTGAGGTCCGTGGCTCATACACTCTGTGTGTGTAGCCTGTGTGTGTGTGTACACACACAATAGCTCTCCAAAATAGCCTTGCGGTGCGGTGCGGCGCTGCTACACGCTAACAACATCACGTTGTGCGCGGCACGGCAGGACGGACAAAGTATACATTGCGAGGCACGAAGTATACATTCACTACTAACTGATACGGCCCGCCTCCTTTTCAGACCGTTTGAAGAAACACCACGTGACTTACCGTATCATAATGTTAAATTTCGGCCGGTGTCACGCTCCCTTTAAGTGGCCTCTATAGAGTAAACCTCAAAAAGCACTTTCAATTCTGCTCAAAGCAGGCGCCACATATGCAAAAAAGTTGCAACATATGTTGTCTAAAAGCTTTTTCCACAGGCAACCCAGCCTGCACGGAGCACCCCTATTCAATTTGTGGTCTTGCGTACATACCTGCTTTGTAACGTGGCGTCTTCGTGAACTTCTTTTCCACCTGTGCACAAATAAACATTAAATATTAGTTTTACCTTGAAACATGGCTGGCTCTGTGCTTGGTCTGCAAATGTTTCTCTCTACACTAGGGTGACCAGACGTTCCGATTCGGCCGGGATTGTCTCAGTTTAAAGCTGTGTCATGAGTCCTAAAAAATATGTCTAAAACACTAATATGTCCTGGTTTTCAACATTCACTACAAAATTGTCCCGGTTTTTACCAGAATTAAAATAATAGTTGCTGTTTTCATTGGTTGCAGACACGTTTATCATGTTCTCTTCATGAAAACATGCTCACCTAACCAATGAGAAAACATGAACAAATGCAAATGCATAGTACCACAGGCTACTTGTAAGGGTGCCCACACACCAAAATACCTACAGTATGAGAGTGCATACCCCATTCCGCCCATGTGTTTCAATGAGAATAGAGAAATCCTCCACCTCTGCTGGCATGAAACTGCTCCACTCTCACTGAAATGCATTGGCGGAATGCAGATTCCACTCTCATACGTATTTTGGTGTGTGGGCACCCTATCAGAGTATTTCTACAATGTAGTATTCATACTTTTACTTAAGTTATCAAATGTGAGTACTTTTTCCAACACTGTCTAATGTTATGAGATCAATCTGTATGGCCACCCTACTAGTCTTTCTATGGTATAGAATTGGCTTAGGTTCAAGTGGGGAACAAAGCACATTCAGTGTTTGGCCCTGTTTGGCCTAGCTCAGAGCTACTCTAGATTGGATACTTTTTAGTACCATGTTTAGTACCACTTTCACACCACTCTACCCAGGTCCTTGTAGTGGGAAAACCTGGCACATGTGGGCGGTGTGATGTGGTGTTGGGCCAGTGGAAAAGGGGCTTCCCCTTTTCAGATACACTACACCATCAAGATACCCATGTACCTGACAAAATACTTTGAAAACCTTAAGGATGTCCACAATTACAACACCATAGGCAGCGCCACATATCACATTCAACCTAGAGTCAAGTCAAACAAAGGGTCAAACTCGTTCTTACCTGGTTGAGCGGCTTGAACACGCTGTCATAGTACACGCTGTCTCCAGGATCCACGGTGAGGCTCTCCCACACATACGTCTCAGGGTAGGCCTCGGCAGTCACCAGCAGGTACAGCTCGCCCTGTCACACACAATAATAGAAATAATAATAATATCTGAAATTAACATAGCACTTTTCTAAGTACCTAAAGAGTAGGGGTGTAATGATATAGTAACTGCATCGAAATATAGTTAAAAAAAAAACGAAGTATATCGAAATGATAACTGAAAAAATCAAAGCGTATCGTTTGATTTTGTATCGTTTTGGCAGTGCAAAGAATTGATTGTATCGATACTACCTACTTGTGCATTGTATTTAGCATTTTTAATAAGAAGAACGTTCGCTTTGTGCCATGCTCTCGATCTGCTATTTAAAAAGAAATCTCCAACATTTGACCGAGTGTGTATATGTCGGTCCATATGAGTGTAACAGGTTGAAGAAAGACCTTAATTATAGTGAAATTCCTGCTAAGATATGTATATATTTGCCTTGCAATGAGTGGCCCGGTAGTGCCCTCTGCTGGTGTCTAGTATAAAAGTGCCCTGGAGGCAGGAAGCGACCACAGTCTCCTGTGATCTGCTGTGTGGTAAGGACACGTTTCTGTCTGCTCTCCTCAAATGTTATCTTAAAGTGCATTAAGGCTAACGTGAGATTTATTTTAAGATACACAGCCATGTAGTAACTGTGAACATGCTGTATTTTCGTTTTGAATCTGTTTTAACTCACGTGAATCACGTTAGTTGCATTATGTAACCTGTACTGAAAGACAATATTGTCGTCTTTTCCTTCAGACGTCAATAACCAGCAGAGCCACTAACCTATGTTCCTGTATGTGTCTCACTACCCTCATTGCAGGTAATTGTTGTTGCACTACGTTTTGTATGTATTTTGTTGAGTCATAGTGTACAGCACTGTTTGTTTTGGTAACCATTTTAGGTAGCAGCGCGCCATACCTGTAATAATTCCTGGTCACTGCCAGAGGGCGTTGTTGGCCACCTTAAGGATTTATTTTGTGTTCACGTTTTGTATTTTCTACTTTATTAATTCATTATATATAAAAAAGATGATGTGGGGAAAATTAAGTTGGGAATATTTTGTATTAAATTCATTGCAATTGTATTAATGTTAAAACCAGTTAAAAACAACCACTATACGATCACCTGTTGAAAGAATATGGTAAAACTCACATCTTGGAATGCATTTTATATTGAATGTACAAAAGTACAAGATGCTATGTACTACACAGTCTCCTGTGATCTGCTGTGTGACGTCAATAACCAGCAGAGCCACTAACCTATGTTCCTGTATGTGTCTCACTACCCTCATTGCAGCTACATAAAGTAACCCTCATCATCATCAGTGCCTGGGTGTGTGATTCTTGGCGGGGCGGGTTAACTGCTGTTACATTGGTGCCATGACCCGTGACTACTATCAAGTTCATCGAACCGGATGACCGTCCTGCCAGCCACACCACTTCATCGGTTTACAGTATGGGTTTACAGTTTAGCATAGCAGTGCAGTGAGGCTAATTACTGTACACTGTACAGTGTGTCATAGAGGCACAGAGATATTTACGTGTTGCACCAGTAGCGTGTCACGTAGTCTGCTGATTTATTTTCATGTTTTTTTGTTTTCCTATTGGTTGATGATTTCACTTTCCATGGTGAAATATTTTGAGTTTGGGATTTTGAGCATCCTAATTGTGTCAAACATTTTTGAAAAATGTCTACGCAGAGTAATGGCTTCATGCCACGGTTTGGCACACCCATTAATGTTAATAGGGGCAGGGGTATGCCTACCCCCATCCATTTTTCCTTTGATAGTCCTGCCCCTGGTGTTGGTATGCCCTCTTTAGAGGCAGTTCCTAGAGCTAGGGTCCATGATGTAGCTGACCATCACACCAGCTCACCTGTAGCTCAGGTCACATCTACACCAAATCCTACTAATGACAGTTCTGAGTGTGTGAATGACCAAATGAGGACTGTTATTCAGGAAATAGGACATCAACTAGCTGACAGCATTATGTCACGCATCCAGCCACACAACATTGTAACTCCCAGTTCTACTGCCACACAAGATGTAGTGAACACATTGAGTCAGTCCACCCATGTATCAGATTTATCTCAGGTGCATGTTGTTACGCAGAGAAAGGTCAAAGAACCACCATCTTTTATAGGAGATGGCTCAGACTCAATCACAGTGTACGAATGGGAAGATCTGATGAGAACATTCATTAAAAAGAGTAATGTAAGGGTTGAAGAGCAGGCTGAGGAAATCCTTATGCATTTGAGAGGAAAAGCTAAGGATGTTGTTAAATTTGGCATTAGAAACAGCAACACTGATGTTTATGCTCACCCTGACATGATTTATGGTCTTCTCAGAAAGCACTTTAGTTCTACTTGGTACTCTGCTGTCCCCTTAGCTGACTTTTACTCGACTTTGCCCAATGACCATGAAGACCCCTATGACTACTGGCTGAGACTAAACAGAGCAGCTGACCTTGCCACTGACTGTCTGAAAGAACAGGGCAAAACACTGGACAACCCTGAGATGGAAGTGACTCGCATGTTTATTAGGAACTGTCCCTGCAAAGACCTAACGCTCACTTTCAGATCCAAAACTATTGACAAGTGGTCAGCATGTGAAGTACTGGAGGTGCTAAACGAGTACCACGCCGAGATGAGTAGCAAAGCATCTTCCCCAGTGCACCCTGTGAAAAAGGCGGACATTGCTGTGCACAAAGCAGAGGTGAGCTATAGCCCAGTCCATACTAACAGCAGCCACGAGCCACCTCAGGCACAGAGCCCACAGTATGTCCCACTAGCAGAGGTGATGGCTATGTTGGAGAAGGTTCTGCTGCGTGGAGCCTCTGACCAGTCACAAGTGAGGAGGCGAGCTCCGCTCAAACCTGAAGACCGCATCGATGGTTTCACTAGCAAGCCATGTTTAATTTGCAGAGCTGATGATCACAGTGCTTTCTCTCATTGCCGGGAGAAGAGGCTTTGTTTCCACTGCCACGCCCCGGGCCATTCGCGCCGTGGCTGTCCACAAAAGAAGGCTGTCCCGGAGCATCAGGAAAACTGATTGGTCTGCACGCAGGGGAGGACAGTGCAGATCAACCCAATAAGCCTCCCACCAGTAATGAGGAACCCGACATGCCAGATAATGAGTCCCTCTACCAGTTATACAGCAGTACTATTCCCTCATCCAAGAAACTGATATTTCAGGGATCCCAGAGAATAGCAGAGACCAACAGCCTGTTCTACACACCTGTGTCTGTGAAGAATGGCCCCACTCTCAAAGCACTATTGGACAGCGGTTCAATGGCCTGTACACTAAGTGAGTCTGCTGTTGAGTCCCTGCTTGAGCATTGCCCTGACATGAGAAAAGACACAGCTGATGATTATGTCATTATAGGTTGCGGTGGACACCGCGTTTCCCCCAAAGACATGTATGACCTTGATGTCACTGTTTACGGATGCAGAATGATCATTCCAGCAATGGTTGTTCCAGGCCAGACGGAACAGATGATCCTTGGCAGCAATGCCATCAAGCACATCCTAACTCAACTGAAAAGCACCGACGGCTACTGGAGACTAGTTTCCTCGCCCAACAATGGTCAGTCTGATGACCACTGCCAATTCCTGTCACTGCTTTCCAACACAGAGAGATGGAGGGGTGATTGCATTCCAGATAAGGTTGGTACGGTGAAAGTCAAGAGTTGCGTGACACTGAAACCGCAGAGTGAACACCTTGTCTGGGGCAAGTTACCCGAGTCAGCAGTGATGTCAGCGGGCAGTACAGTGGTCGTTGAGCCGACGCAGTCTAAAGCCAGACCCAAACACATACTAGTCGGAAGAGTCGTTACTCCTCTATGGGGAGATCGATGGGTGCCTGTTAAAGTCATAAATCCAACGGACAAAACTGTGGTGCTAAGAAGGAACGCCAAGATAGCAGATGTGTCTCCCTGTATTGCAGTAGAAGACCTGCCTGAAGCGGACGAAGTCAAGTGCAACGTGCAGTGTGTGCAGAGTGAAGATGTGCAGCCAAGGTCAGAAGAGGACATGGTGCGTGCACTAGAGGCTCTGGGCCTGCAAGATCTTGACCTGAAGTCGTGTGAGGTGTCACTGCAGTGGAGAGACAAGCTCCTTCACATCATTGAACAGTACGAGTCAATCTTCTCCAGACACAAGCTGGACTGTGGAGAAGCTAAGGGGTTTGTGCATCGCATCCACCTTGTCGACGACAAGCCATTCCGTCTACCCTACAGACGCATACCGCCAAGCCAGTATGAAAAACTGAGAACAACTCTGAATGAGATGGAAGAAAAGGGCATTATTCAGAAGTCGAGCAGTGAATATGCGTCTGCGCTCGTTCTCATATGGAAGCGGAATGGAGAGCTCAGAGTCTGCACTGACTTCAGATGGCTTAACGCAAGAACGGTGAAGGATGCCTACCCACTGCCTCATCAGGCCGACGCTCTAGCTGCACTCGGTGGGAATGCATTCTTCTCCACAATGGACCTGACATCAGGCTTTTATAACGTCCCCTTGCACCCTGATGACAAGAAGTATACTGCGTTCTCGTCTCCCTTTGGACTACATGAATGGAATCGACTTCCTCAAGGCCTATGTAACAGTCCGGCAACGTTCATGAGGATGATGATGTCCATATTCGGTGACGAGAATTTCACAAGCCTGTTGTGTTACCTTGACGACCTGATGGTATTTGCGCCGACTGAGGAAGCTGCACTCCGACGCATAGAGATGGTGTTTGCCCGACTCAAGGAACACAACCTTAAGCTCGCACCCAAGAAATGCTTCTTCCTCAGGAGGACTGTGAAGTTTCTTGGGCACGTCATCAGTGAAGATGGAGTTCGAACTGACCCAGAGAAAGTGAGAGCCATAAATGACCTCCAAGTCACTGACCTCATGGAATCTGATGGGAAGACACCTTGCCCTAGCAAGATCAGATCGTATCTGGGCATGATTATGTACTATCAAGGTTTCATCGAGTCATGCTCTGCAAAGGCAAAACCGTTATTCAAGCTCACAGCCGAACCTGGTGCTCAGCGCAAGCACAAGAAAGGTCGCAAACCTACCAAGAAAGGAGCTCAGGTCAAGCTGTCACCTGCTGATTGGACCGACGCTTGCCAGACCGCGTTTGAGACGCTGAAGCAGGACCTCATGGCGAGTGTTACTCTAGCTCACCCTGATTTCAATGCCCCATTCATTCTGGCTGTCGACGCATCCTTTGATGGAATTGGAGCTGTCCTGTCGCAACTGCCGCCTGGTGGAAAAGTAGCCAGACCAGTCGCCTTTGCGAGTAGGACCCTCTCACGCTCCCAGCTGAATTACCCTGCACACCGGCTTGAATTTCTCGCCTTGAAATGGGCCGTATGTGACAAATTCAGCCATTGGTTGAAAGGCAGACACTTCACCACATGGACTGACAATAACCCCTTGACGTACATTCTGACCAAACCCAGACTTGATGCGTGTGAACAGCGTTGGGTGGCGAAGCTCGCTGCATACGACTTCGACTTGAAGTACATCCCCGGCCCAAAGAACATCGTAGCCGACGCCTTGAGCCGTGAGCCGTTTGTCCAGTCGTGACAAACGGCCCAAACGTGAGAGAGGTGTTGAGTCACGTGGTGTGATCAAGCTACTGAAGCATTGGAGTAGACTCACCATACAAGATGGCATGCTGTACAAGATAAGGAAAGATCCTCACATGAACAAGAAGATCTTCCAGTTCATAGTGCCAGACTCGTTGAAGCAGAAAGTCCTCCATGGTCTTCATGACGTAGCGGGTCACCAAGGCCAGCACCGTACCTTGTCTCTGGTGAAGCAACGGTTCTTCTGGAGTGGCATGGAACGTGATGTCGTGAACTATGTTCGGTCCTGTCAGCGTTGCATAGTTGGAAAGACACCTGAGCCACACAGCCGTGCGCCACTCAAGAACATAGTCACCTCTGAGCCTATGGAGTTAGTCTGCATAGACTTTTATAGTGCTGAGCAAGGGAACAAGTCTGTGGATGTTCTAGTCGTAACTGATCATTTCTCCAAGATGGCACACGCCTTCCCATGCAGGAATCAGACTGCCAAACAAGTCGCTCGTCGTCTCTGGAACGACTTCTTCCTCATTTATGGTTTTCCCCGTCGTATTCACTCCGACCAGGGGGCTAACTTTGAGAGCAAGCTGATCAAGGAGCTTCTAGAGATGGCTGGAGTACAGAAGTCCCATACCACACCCTATCACCCCATGGGAAATGGTGTCACAGAGAGATTTAATAGGACCCTGGGAGATATGATCAGGACCCTTCCCCCTCAGCCCAAGGCGAAGTGGCCACAAATGCTGCAGCAGCTCACCTTCTGCTACAACTGCACGGAGCATGAGACGACAGGGTTTGCACCATTCTACCTTGTGTTTGGGAGAATCCCTCGTCTCCCTGTCGACGTCATGTTTCAGCATGCTCTGACCAATGATGCTGTTGTCAGCCACTCAGACTTTGTGTCCCAACTGAAGAAAGATCTGCATGAGGCTGCTCAGATTGTGCAGAGGAACAGTCTCAAGGAACAGACTCGCCACGCTAAGCTGTACAACCGCAAGGTCAAGGGTTCACCTCTTGTCGTTGGAGACAGAGTGTTAATCGCCAACAGAGGTGTACCTGGGAAACGCAAGGTTGCAGACAAGTGGGAGTCGACTCCATATGAAGTCATGTCGGTCAAGCCTGACATCAATGTCTACAGAGTCAAAGATTGCCTGACGGGCAGAGAAAGAGTCGTCCACAGGAATCTACTGCTCTCTGTTAGCTTCCTGCCCTGCGAAGGAGATGTGAACGCTGAATCGGCGCACTCAGAGTGTGATGATGCTGCACACGGAAGTGAAATGTGCCCTGAAGTGCCTGTCGAAGACATTGAAGTCCGTACAGTCAACTGGTTGTTGCAGACGGGTGATGATGAAGCCAGTTCAGAAGAGGATGACGACTCACTTGACCAGAGGTCTGATGTTGCCCAGTCTGACTCTCTCACAGTCACAGAGTCCAGTCAAGCCAGCCATCCAGCCGCTGAACAGGAGGATGCCCACTCTGCAGTTGACAGTACGGAAGACCCACCACAGTGCTCTGAAGATGTGGTCCCCCAAGACTCCCCCGTCGCAGACATGTCCCCTCCCGACAATATTCCCACAGACATTAATCCCCCGAACGTTGACTCCCCAGACACTGACGCCCCTGAGACGACCATCCCAGACACTGACGCCCCTGAGACAGTCGTTCCGGACACTGACTGTCTGGAATTAGACGTTCCAGGCCCTTTAGCTCAGGTGGTTTGCACACAGTCTGGCCGCCATGGTCTCAGGGATCGTAGGTCAATCAGACCTCCCAGACGTCTCGTTTGTGAGATGAATGACCAAGTATTAGATGTGGATTCTGTGTCCACAGTTTCTGTTAGTTCTTTGATTCATTTCTTTACGAATGCACTTTCAGTCTGAGTAACAGGGTTATGAGAGTGTATAACCAAAAGAAGCGTTTGAGTAGTACGCTTGAGATTGAGACTGTATAGGAACAATGATTTACATTTCAGAGGTGTAACAGGCATCTTTGAGTCTGTGTTTAGTTAGGAGTTTGATCGCCTTCTTTCTCTACATACTCCTTTTTGGGAGAGTTTTTGAACTGACATGTACTTGAGTTTTGTTCCTGGTAACGCACAGTTTTTATTTTATTTTACCTCAGAGTATGCACTTTCTTTTTGCCTATGGTTTTGTTTGTTTTATTTTGAAAGATACACTTCTCATATTTAGCAGAATTTCAGGGGGGTGTATGTAACAGGTTGAAGAAAGACCTTAATTATAGTGAAATTCCTGCTAAGATATGTATATATTTGCCTTGCAATGAGTGGCCCGGTAGTGCCCTCTGCTGGTGTCTAGTATAAAAGTGCCCTGGAGGCAGGAAGCGACCACAGTCTCCTGTGATCTGCTGTGTGGTAAGGACACGTTTCTGTCTGCTCTCCTCAAATGTTATCTTAAAGTGCATTAAGGCTAACGTGAGATTTATTTTAAGATACACAGCCATGTAGTAACTGTGAACATGCTGTATTTTCGTTTTGAATCTGTTTTAACTCACGTGAATCACGTTAGTTGCATTATGTAACCTGTACTGAAAGACAATATTGTCGTCTTTTCCTTCAGACGTCAATAACCAGCAGAGCCACTAACCTATGTTCCTGTATGTGTCTCACTACCCTCATTGCAGGTAATTGTTGTTGCACTACGTTTTGTATGTATTTTGTTGAGTCATAGTGTACAGCACTGTTTGTTTTGGTAACCATTTTAGGTAGCAGAGCGCCATACCTGTAATAATTCCTGGTCACTGCCAGAGGGCGTTGTTGGCCACCTTAAGGATTTATTTTGTGTTCACGTTTTGTATTTTCTACTTTATTAATTCATTATATATAAAAAAGATGATGTGGGGAAAATTAAGTTGGGAATATTTTGTATTAAATTCATTGCAATTGTATTAATGTTAAAACCAGTTAAAAACAACCACTATACGATCACCTGTTGAAAGAATATGGTAAAACTCACATCTTGGAATGCATTTTATATTGAATGTACAAAAGAACAAGATGCTATGTACTACACAGTCTCCTGTGATCTGCTGTGTGACGTCAATAACCAGCAGAGCCACTAACCTATGTTCCTGTATGTGTCTCACTACCCTCATTGCAGCTACATAAAGTAACCCTCATCATCATCAGTGCCTGGGTGTGTGATTCTTGGCGGGGCGGGTTAACTGCTGTTACATGAGTACGGCAATACCAGCTGCAGCAAGCCAACCAGTGGTGCTGTTGAGCAGCCTGCACGGCTCACTTCATACGGGTATGATTTTTATTCAAATCCTTGCTTCTGGAGGTCCCTCGAACAAAACCTTTTCAGATGAGGGTCTGTGGCCAAATAATACATATCATTCTGTGGGTCCTTGGCACAAAAATGTTTGGGGACCAATGTACTAGGGCAGTGGTTTTCAACGGGGGTCCCCAACTTATTTTGGAGGGTCCCCAGATGATTAACTTAATGTACAACATTGATTTCTCACTCAACAGTGTACAAACAAACATAAGATTTAAGTGCATATTGGGTATCTGCACATTTCTAAAGTGACAATTTAAGGATCTTTTAATACCTCTAAAATGACAAATGAAACATTGGTCAAATTGCCAAATATAAGAGGCAGAAGTTTTGAAAATAGCAAATCTACATGCTCACAACGCCTCGCAAAACGCGAGGCGTTGTGAGCATGTAGATCGGCTGTTTTCACAATAGAACTGTGTTGTACAAAATGTAATGCCTCAACTCTTAGTGCTTGTCAGGGTGGGGGATCCCCAGTTAAAATATGATTATTTTGGGGGTCGCAGCCTGAAAAGGTTGAGAACCACTGTACTAGGGGACTTTATCCAAGGGTTCTAGGTGCTAGTTAGCTCTGGTCCATAGCGTTAGTGGAGTTTTCCCTAACGCTATGTTCCTCTACCTCTGTATTTCTTGGCACCTTTGGTTTGGTGAGGGGAGAATTTTCGGACCAGACGGTGGTGTGTTCTAGTTTTGCCAAGAAATACAGAGATAAAGGAACATAGCGTTAGGGAGAACTCCCCTAACGCTGTGGACCAGAGCTAGCTGCTAGTAGACACAGCTTGCTAACTTTGGCAAGCAGACTATAATGTTCGCACACACAGCACAGGTCCAGCTTCCAGTGCTGCAGATAACAGGAAAGGTGTGTCCTTGCTACACTGATAAGAGACGCTCATGGCCTGTGCACTGGGAACTGCTGGAGATCCATGCAGCAAAAGGAAAACAGCCTTTTTGTGGTGTACTTTTTAACCAAAATAAACTGGAGAATGATGATTTTTTTTACAGTGGGGAGACAAAAAGAGCTGGAGGGGAAACACGCTGAATTCTTGCCACAAAGTTCAGACAAAATTGAGCTTTCCATGCTGCTTTCTCAGAACAAGAAATGCTGAATTCAGGTCATAGTGTGAATTCGGGGAGGGATGGGCTAACAAGGAAATAAACATACTCATTTATTAGCACATAGATAGTGCAAGTTCCAAGTCTTATTTATTATTAGACAGTTTTCTGAGTCAAAGTTACTTTCAAAACAACAACCTTGGTACAGGCAGTAGACTGCAAGACCGGTGGGATCAAAAGGGGGATGCATGACATACCGTAGGCAATGTAATGAAGGGCCTGCATTCATATGAAGGCACAGAAAGAGGGTTCTTCTGTCTCTTTATTATTTATATCAATCTTGACAACGACAACAACAGTGTTGTCCGTGTTGTATGGTTGCTTTTTCATTTGTTGTACCTTGTGTTTGAGCATGGTACTGTAGTGCTTATCCTTGAATAAAATGCAGAGTTCATCTTCATCTAGGGTGGACTTGAGCTCAGCCAGGCCATACTCTGTCATCCTATTGGGCGTCCTGGCCAGAAACTCCATTGCAAACCTGATGTCATCATTGAGCTCTGAGAGGGAGAGAGAGAGTACTTTAATTCAAGCATCTTCAACAGGGAGTCCGGGACCCCTAGGGGGTCCTCATATTTACTACAGGGGGTCCTCCAAATCTTTGTGTGATGAAACATTTTCCTTTTTTATATTAACCACTTGAACCCTAGCATCCATATTCTGAGAACTTTAGCCAAAAATAGCCGATCTACAAGCACACAACACCTCACGCTGCGAGGTGTTGTAGATATTTTCGGCTATTTTCTGCAAAGATGTTTGGTGTAGAGGGGAAAAAGAGCAGACTAAGTACAGAGTAAAAGGCCAAGTTTATTAAGTATTGACAGTTCAAGTGGTTAAATATCTGAAAACACAAATATGAATCCAAAATACATAATGATTGTGCAGTCAAACGATGTACGACTACATGAATATAGAATCTATTAAAAGGTTGTGTCCCTGCTTCATCTCTCTCTCAACTAAGGGGTCCTTGGACTGAAAACGTTGAAGACCCCTGCTTTAATTGATTGATTGAATGTTTTATTAACCTATTAAGACCTGAGGCTGATTCCACCAATCCCCTCTAAATCAGTAGTTCTCACACTTTCAAGGGGTTTCAAAAACTTTCAAACATAGCAGAAGTACAAGAACTTGATATATAACACTTGAAATTAAAATAAAGGATCACTGTTTCTAAACTACAGTGAACATACACAACAGATGGACACAGGCAGATGGATGTTGGGTATTGGGTAATAGTCCAATTTGTACTGAGAAGGTTTTTACACAGCTTATCGGTTTGATATTTTGATGTCCAAATAACCCCCCAAAAAACTAAAATGGGTCCCGACCCACTGTTTGGGAAATATATCCATGACATGCGATTTCGTCGACTAAAACTATGACGAAAAATGTTTGACGACTGCTTTCTTTTCACTGACGAAAATTTATAAAAACTAAGCTGTGATGACTAAAACTGAGACTAAATATATTGACAATTTTGTCAACAAAATAAAAACTAGACTAAAATGTTAGGGAGGGACTAGTGGAGATTGAGAAGAGAGTAATTTTATGTTTGGTTGCTCTAAGGTGCTGCGCCGCATTGTGAGATTGTAGATCGGCTATTTTCAGCACGCAACCAAGTGTAAAATCAGTTATTATGATGCCATCAAGGCCTGCCAAAGGACACTTTAGTTGACTAAATCAACTGTAGATTTAGTCGCCTAAAATCTTATGATATTTAGTCGACTAAAATTAGACAAATTAGAAAATTGTGTAACACCTCCTACCAGCAGAATGTGTGGAAAATGCCTTTTTTATGTGGTGTATAAAGTAACTAAGCATATTTAAAGGAGCTATAGTCAACTTTTTCTTGAAAAACTGATGCTAAAATAAAAATAATGTTTCGAAAATATTTTATAAAAAAATAAGCTTCATATATGTGTTTCAATTAAAAAATGACCACAAAAAGCAGAAAAATAATGATAAAATAATCATTTTGGCCCTTTGTTTACATTTACGGGCCCTGTAAATGTAAACAAAGGACCAAAATGATTATTTTATCATTATTTTTCCGCTTTTTGTGGTCATTTTTTAATTGAAACACATATATGAAGCTTATTTTTTTTATAAAATATTTTTGAAACATTATTTTTATTTTAGCATCCGTTTTTCAAGAAAAAGTTGACTATAGCTCCTTTAAGTTACTCAAGTACTGTGGAAGTGGAAGAGAAAACAATGGCGCCCTACAACCACCCACCTCCCCCTTTCTCTTCAGCGAATGCTATCTTCATCAGCAGTTTGTCGTAGCTGATGGAGCCCAAGGTGTTGGAAATATTGGGCTCCTTTGGGGGGGAGAGAAAGGGAGAGAGAGAGAGAGAGAATCCATCAAGCCTTTGTTCCTTCTCTACGAACACATTAAAACCTGCTGACATGTTTGCAACGGAGAGCGGCTCGTTAGGAGCGTTAGCTTTGGTGTTGATTCATTACAGCAGCGAACATTCTCATATCAACCGCTCCCAAATCGATGTATACTTGGCCGCAGATCCCCAATCTTAAAAAAATAATTGCCCCTCGATTTTGTAACCCATTTTTCAGCCTGTCAATTATCTAATCTACACTCCCTCTGCCTTTCCTTTTTTACTTTTTTTTTAATCTAATCTTTGCTTCTGGGGGTCCCTGGAACAAAATGTTTTGAGATGGGGGTCGGTGGCCAAAATGTTTGAGAACCACTAATATACCAACATATTCTTTTCAGAAAACAATGCTCATTATGAGCTTTAGCTTCAGTATTCTCAAACAAACTCCTCGAGGGGTCCTCGAGGAGTTAAGAGACTGTAACTTCTGAGAGTGTGCAAATGGAACCTTCCATTTTACACTCTGGAGTTAGATTTTTATTTTTGTAAATAGATTGCAGTCCCAGAGTAGGCTTCTTGAAATACAATTTAGAAAGCTTGAAAACCACTGCATTACAGTGAGCTGCAAATAAAACATGAACTCAATGACTGCCAATATTGTTTTTCGATGTTCCCTGCTATATGCTTTCTGAGAGTTTTTCACTAACCTTTGAAAAACCATAGAATATTCTACGTCGCTCGATTGTGTGTGTATATGTATGTGTTTTCAAAACCCTAACCCTTAAAAATATGTATGAAGTGGTTAAAATGATTGCGATGATATTAACCTATTTTTCTGGGGGACCCCCTGGAACCCCCTTCAAGGACCCCTGGGGGTCACCAGACCCCACTTTGAGAACCACAGTTTAAAGCTATACTGTGTAAGATGCTAAACTAGTGGTCAGTAGCCCTATAGCAAACCGCGGTCGCGTTTGCGTCTTTCGCCCGTTTTTCGTACCTTCACACCCCCGCGTCTGCCTCCACAACGCCGAGAGCTATCTTTAGAGGGGTCCCTGGTTCCTGTGCGTTCAGGCATTCCGGAGAAACGGACTACTTCACCCTGCCTGGTAGGCGAGATTACCTTTTGAGTAAAGAGACACACGGGCGACTACAAATATGGCGACCCCACTTCAAGATGCGCTGTGATTGGCCGGTAGTGTACCATGTGTGCATGATCGGCGATGTGATTGGGCAACGTATACACAACGTATACAGATGATGCAGATTACGTCATCTTGGCGCGAAATCCCGCCCCTGTCACTGCTAAGAAGAAAACATATAAAGAGAAGGCTTCAGAAGCTGAAAATAACGGAGTGGGTGTTCTAAAACTTTAGCGATTTAACAGTTAGGACAATTTTAAGATTTGTTTTATAAAAAAAGTTACATGGTACAACTTTAAGATGAAGTATGATTGTTTTTTGTGAGCGTCCATGGCTCGCAAAACCACCATCAACATGACAGTCTAATAAAAGTCTAATAAAAAGAGGGTCAGGGAGATGCTATTACCCCTGGGTTAAACAGCCAGCCGTGGTACAGCGGTATCTGCAGAAGTTGAAACACCTGGCATTCTGGCTCTGATAATTCTACCCCTGTGAACCACAGGTTGAGGTCCATGCCCCTCTTCAGCAACGTGGGCAGCAACTCTTTCAAGTGCTGAAGGGACAGAGAGGACAATTCAGGACACAAAGAAAGGTGGACTTAGGTCACAGAACATGTAGCTGAGTTTCTCAACAGCATCAAAGCCACACTATGTAACTTTCCTCTTCCACCCTGGATTTGAACCCGGTTTCCTGCACAAGTGCTGATGTTTTCTACCATTGAGCTAATAGAGCCGGCCTGCTCAGGGGATAATTTGAATATTGACCTTAAAGCTGATATAAGCATTTTTTGGGCCAGATCTGGTCAAAATTTTACTGTCACTTTTGTTTTGTTTTTTGTTTTTTTTTAGACAGTTTCAGTGGGTTGGATAGTCATTGCAAAATATCTAGTCTCTATGTTGCCTGCAGGGGTCGCATTTGGCCTCTAAACAACAGCCAATCCAGTGAGATCTATGGTCAGCCCACTAAGGGCCCGCCTCACTCAGTATGGCCGTGCGCTAAAGCCACCAACGAAGAAGAAAACTGCGTCTGCTCAGTGAGGCTCTTTGCACAACGTGCGGTTGTTTTGAAACTTAAAAGCAGTCAAACAGAAGCAGTATGGTGAACAGAATGTCTGATTCGGAGGTAAGCTATCATATATTGACTTTTAGTAAACTATATGTCATAATGAACGTTTTTACTCACAGCTTTATAGCAAGTATAGGCCTACTGGAAGACATGGGTTAGACTACTGGCTATTCATATAGTTTAGCTCTACCTAAACTGCTACTGCTGTGTACATCACAGAGGCATACATCCAAATGAATCTTTCTGTAAACGAACTTATTAGCTGAATATGTTAGCCAAGATTGAGCTTTGAGCTTTATTTTTATTTTATTTTATTTCTAAACAGTGTTCAATAATGGAGGAGGAGGACAGCAATGCTGGCAGTGGAGACGATTACCAGCCCCCAGGTAAATCACTTATTTTGTATGTAACTACTGTATCCCCCCCCCCCCCCCCCCCTTTTTTTTTTAAATGTTCCTGACTATATCTGCTGCATAGAACTGTGTTCTATCCGTCTGTCATTCAATGTTTTATGAGATACTTCAATGGTTTCCTATGGAAATAAGCTTAGTCTTTTCTAGGATCTCCTTTTAGTTGAGCTTGTACCAGTGAACTGTACCGTCATGAAACTGTACCTTTTCCTATGCAAACTTTTAATAAAGTCTTCAATCAATCAAACCAGGTCCTGTCCCTCGCAAAAAGGCTGGAAAAAAAAGCCAACCGGGTGCCAAGAAGATTGCCACTGGCAGTGGTCGGGGTAGAGGAAGGGGTCGGAGAGGGCAGCAGGCAGGACCAGACCGTCTCTGCCAGGAGGACATCCAGAGGATGGAGCAGCTAAGGCAGCAAGCCATTGTGGGCCAAAGGGTAGGCTTAGATTCTATCTATCTATCTATCTATCTATCTATCTATCTATCTATCTATCTATCTATCTATCTATCTATCTATCTATCTATCTATCTAGCTATCTAGCTATCTATCTATCTATCAACAGGGTAGATGGGCTGTTGAAAATATATTATTTCTATGTGGGTCTACAATTGTGTTGTTGAAAATATATTTCTAATGTAAAAGGGAACAAATAACATGGCACCCTGGCTCTTTCAATCTGCTTTCCCAATTAATTATAGGTGAATAATTTGGTCAGATATTTTCACAAATAGTAAAAATAACAGATCCCCAAGCTTGCAGATCTGCTATCTTTGCTACAGGACACTATCAAATGATGAAGTATAAATCAAGTTTGTGTGTAAGGTTGTACATTATAATAACAGTCTGGAAATTAGTATGGAAAAAGTATTACTTTTGGAATTGAATGTGTAAGAGCCCCTAGCTATTTATTGTAAATTCTTTTGCCCATTGCATGCATAAATTAATATTTATACTTTGATGAAGTTACTTTGGTTATAATTGAATTGTCTCTCTATTCATATTGTCTTTGTCTATTTTCAGGCACGAATTGACCGAATGTCACTGGGGGACATCCGGGTCCTTCTTCATAGGGCTCTTGATAAAGAGCCCAGCCTGCTGTTTGACCTGCCTGATCCCAGTGACAGTCTGCCTCCAGATCCTCCTGGCCAAGCTCCACCCAGTTGGTGTGTGTGTCAGCGCTGCAGGGAGATGCCGACCTTGCTGGAGAAGAAGTGCTGCATGCAGCAGCCTGGGTCGTGCGTGTCACTCTTGCCAGATTTTGACCTCCTCTGCATGCAGGCGCCTCATCTGAGACTGGCCAGGAGGATCTGGAACGACGTTCGGGCTGACGTCGACATTCAAGAGCCAGGAGAGGACAACAAGCAGTTCAGATTTGCTGCATACAGGCAGTTTATTGTGTGGCGCTATGGTTTTTTGGGAGCGAACCAACGCATGGTTATTTTTAGTTGTTGTGTGTGGAAGATTCGCGATGCCTGGCCATCGAGTGACGGCCAGTACGTAGGTTTCATACCACGCAGGGTGTAAAAAAAACTAAAAAAACTAAAAAACTAAAATAAAAAAAATGTTATTGAAATGGACATTCTCCCAAGTTTGGGGCATTTTAGGGCAGGGGTCTTCAACGTTTTCAGGTCAAGGACCCCTTAGTTGAGAGAGAGAGAGATGAAGCAGGGACCCCACTACCCTTTCTGAGATTCCATTAGTTTCAGCACAATTATCTGTGTATTTTGGATTCATGTCAATGTGTGTTTTCAGATATTTCACCACTTGAAGTGTGCCAACAGTTAATAAACTTACTTGACCTGTCACTCAGTACTTAGTCTGCTCTTTTCCCCCTCTACACCAAACCTCTTTGTCCAAAAATAGCCAGGTGTTGTGAGCTTGTAGATATGCTATTTTTTGCAACATTTATCAGAATATGAACACTAGCGTTCAAATGGTTAATATAAAAAAGGAAAAAGGTTTCTATCACACAGATTTAGAGGACCCCCTGTTGAAGACCTTGTTTTAGGGGGAAATATGTACTTATCTATGTACCGTAAGGGCAGTCACATCAAAGTATGGTTGCCAGCTGATAAGCAGATTCTGACAATGCATTTCAATGGGAATGGAAAATATTTTTAGGAGAAATCCGCAAATGCCAGATTTCTCAAAACGAATCTGCCCCATTCCCATTGAAATGCATTGACACAATCTGCTTATCAGCTGGCAACCATGTTTTGTTTTGACCATATCCAGACAATCAAAACTTGTATTGGACTAAGGGCATAATTACCTCCCCTTTTCCACTGTAAATATATATTTTTTTTATTTTCCTGTTTTCTTTTGTTGATAGCCTATGCAAAGTACTGTGTTCTAGGCGTCTGACGTTCAATGGTATTGTACTAAGGGCATACTTACCTCCCCTTTTCCACTGTAAATATATTTTTATTTTCCTGTTTTCTTGTTGACAGCCTATGCAAAGTACTGTGTTCTGTTTACTGTGTACTGTTATACACACTGACCCCTGCTGGTCAAAAAAAAACATACAGTTTAAAAAAGAAAATAAACTTGTATTTCACAGCCAATTATACTTGTATTTTTACTGTTGGACACAAGTGCATAACTAATTATAATAGAAATGTCATCTGTCACACTGACTGCATAATTATTCGTATTCTGTATGTAACCCAAAAGTGTAAACAGCCCCATTGAGATCAAAGTACAGTTTCAGTCAATGTTGGACGATTTTTGGGAAGTCTTTGAAACTTTGCATATATAACGAATAAGCAGCAGTAGTCTAAACAATAAATGATACGAGGATGGACTATTAGCAAGTGCAATATGAGACAATTATACAGCATTAGTGCTACAATTTACACCAGCGTGACCGTTCTTTGAATAAAATAAATAGTACCAACATTATATTCTAATGAAGAAATAAACACAGGCGACTATGGCGAGTAGTCATTTTTTATTGTTAGACCTGAGGAACAATAGTGTGTTGCCTGTAGAGTAAAGGCCACAACTAGAACACAAATACATATATAAAACACTATGTACAGAGTAGAGAAACTATAATACAATATGTACACAGAACAGGGGTTCCAAAAACGTTTTTGGCTCAGGGCAGGGTTAGAGACACTGGTCTAAGGTCTAACACCCACCTGATTCCTAGATCAGGGGTCTTCCACGTTTTCAGGCCAAGGACCCCTTAGTTGAGAGATGAAGCAGGGACCCCCACAACCTGTTCATAGATTCCATATACTGTACTGTAGTCCCATTGTTTGACAACACAGTGTATTTTGTGTTCTCAAATATTTAACCACTTGAACAGTCAATACATAACCTGACCTTTCACTTTGTACTTAGTCTGCTCATTTTCCCCTCTAGCCTACACCAAAGCTCTTTGCCAAAAATAGCCGATCTGCTAGCTCACAACGCCTCGCAGATTCTCTGAATATGGACGCTAGGGTTCAAGTGAAATATAAAAAAGGAGAAAAAAAGTTTATATCACACAAAGATTTGGAGGACCCCTTGTAGTAACTCTGATGACCCCCTGTTGAAGACCCCTGTCCTCGATGATGCCCTGTTAGGGCAACCACACTGCACACTGTGAAGCATGACAACAGTGACACATGGTTTGAAGCAAGTTCACTTTGCTGGCAAAGACATTTCGCAGCGAAAACAATAGTGTGTTGCCTGTATAGTAGCGGCCACAACTATAACACAAATACATATACAAAACACTATGTACAGAGTAGAGAAAATATAAAACAATATGTACACTATGTACAGAGTAGAGAAAATATAAAACAATATGTACAGAGTAAAGCAGGGGTTCCAAAACCATTTTTGGCTCGGGGCATCTCTATATTATATTCCTAATTTTCACTCCCAACACCTTATATTTATAGCATATTTTACAACACCTTTCTATGGGGGAAGTGGGTTTTAAAGTGCTCCTTTGGCTCTGAGGCATGAGCTTTGCCCAAGAGGGCGATAGCAGGAGGGTGCAAAAGACCTGTACTTCCAGTTTCTGTGTGACGTAGGTAGATACCTTTTTAGGAGGCGGAAGCATGTTTGGAGTCTATTCATTTACAATGAGAGAGCTAACGTGAACACAGAGCAAAATAATAGTTCAGAAGCTATAGTCACTGAACTAAATATTGGACCAGATCATCACAAGCCACATAATATTAACAAAATTGTCATACTAAAGTGGCTTTTATCAGCGACATAACAACTGAGAAAATCAACTTTATTATTGCTCTTTAGCTGTCCCAGCAACACACTCTTGCGGGATCTACTGTATAGCACCAGTAAACAGGCATTTGTAGGCTTTGTGTACCATGTCGCACTCCAGTGGATCCAATGAGGATGAGCTATCTTCTATCATCTTAAATATCTTTGGCTTTGCGGACTCTGTGAACGGGCGATTCCCACTTCCACGTGCGTGACTGACACAGACGTTGGCAGGACAATCAGAGTCAGGTGGGGGCAGGTCTTGTCGAACGCAGCCTCTAAGAACAGCTGAGCCGTGCAACATCGGAACTAAGCTCTGTTGAATTGAATTGACAGGTCCCTGAAAAGACACGTTGTGATTGGCCAGTGGTCACTTTGACGTCAGCGTGGTTTGGCCTCTTGAGTGACGAGGCCAGGGGTCTCTCTCTGCCTGGAGTCTGTTACTTCTGCATTGTCCCCAAGGTACTGCTGGATGCCAGTCCATGCCCTGTTGAATTAAAATCATAATTAGAATTAGGAACATGAATTTATAATTTTTCATGCATCAGGAGTTAGCTAAAGTAACACACAATAATACAATGTTGCCTTCAAAATCACATTGCAAGTGTAATATAATAAAATGCTCAATCTCCTCTCAATAATTATAAATGGAAAATCACTTTCTATGTGTGTTATAATGCATAGTCCAGAAGGCGTACCAAGTCCTCTGCTGACTTGTGTGTCCAACAACGTCTGTTTGGATGGGGGTACGTCACCGCTAAGAAGGCCGAGCTGGCGGGCGTCATTTGGCCTCATTGTGGATGTCCGTGCCATCCCTCGGTTGGAGGACAGTCTGCTGGTCAGGATAGCAGCTTGTAGCTCAGAGATGTAGCCGTAGTCCTTCAACTCCTTCATGGCGTACAGACTCCACTTCCTGGACTTCTTGTTGTGCAGCCTCCTATAACTGGCAAAAAAAGAAAAAGAATACTTGTAGATAAACATTCGTCAGAACAGTAAACAGAGCCTAGGAAACCTATTGTAGTGGTTCTCAAACTGACTGAGGGCACCCCTGTAAATAACTTTAAACTTTTCCCGTCACATTGTGAGCTTGTAGATCTGCTATTTTGGTGAAGAGAGTTTGGATAGGTGGAGAAATAACTCATCAAGTACAGTGCAACTCAAGTCTGTTTTAATAATCATGGAGGGTCAATATTGATCCATTCTAATTATTTAAGTATTCTGTGGCACCCACTTTGAGAAAACCTGCCCTAGAGAATAAGTGCTTTCAACATACTATGGTGATCCATCCGCCTTCAACTTGTATGGCCTGTGGACATGGTAGTTGTAGTCCAAAGCTGCCAGTAGGTTTCTAGCTTCGTACACAGGAGGGCTGAAGCAGAATCTTTTTGCACAATACATTAAAAGATGATTGTGGAAACTCTCCAAATCGGCGGTAGACCTGAGAGTCCAGGAGAAACAACACACTGTTTAACCTTCTATTTTCTTTCACTACTCAAGGCACAGCAGTACAACATTTCAGTCAAATATGTATTGCATAAGGGAGATTGTAAGTTGAATATAAGTCTATGTTGACGTTTTACCTGAAAGTCAGGTACTTGTGAACATCCTTCAGAAACCGGTTGTTCAGGACGATCTCTCTGAGTCTGTTATGGGCCACGCTGTTCGGTGAGATCTTCTCCTTGTCACTTTCCACGTAGTCGGGGATGTGGTGACAGGCTCCCAAGAACCACTCATGTACCCCACAGACATGGTGCAGAAGTCCGTTCCACATGTCCTGGAAAATAGCAAGGCATCATTACTTGAGTTATACATGTAAAAGCACACATGAAGGTTACTGCTACCGTCTTCTCAAGCCAACATTGATGTAAATTAAAACATTCCGAGGCCAAGATTTTCCTAGAACTTACAAAGAACTCATTATAGGTTGACGCAGTTTTACAGCAAAACCAGAAGTGGTTACAGATGTCCTTCTGCCACTGAAGGAGAATGGAGCATCCCTTCTCCAGACCTGCCTGCACACAGAAAAAATAAATCAATAATGGTTGTTTTTCAAGGTATTCCTAGACTAGGGAAATAAATGTGTGTTCTCTCTCTCTCTCACTCACTCACTCACTCACTCACGCACGCACGCACGCACGCACGCAATATTTAATAAACATACTGCGTGTATCTTCTTTCCAAGATTTTTGGACCCATGCCACATGTCCAATGTATGGAGAACGCCAAGGTCTCTGTACAGCCCCTTGTCTGGGTCTGTTTGTATGGAAGACAAAAACAAGCCTATGTCAAACTTATATATTTCATAATAAATAAAAAATAATTCCCCAATTAAATTAATTACTGTAATCAGAGTAGTACAGTACATAAATGAACCAATCTCTCACACAGTAATGAAATCCAAACGATCACTTACTGAAGAGGGCAGAGATTTGTGAGTGAGCATCTGTGCACACTTCCACGAGATTCATCTCTTGTCGGATCATGTCAAAAGTCCGGACGAATCCTTCCTTTTCCATGATCACAGAGTTCCTCTTCGTCTCCCGCTTGTCCACAACAACCACAGAGATGATCTCTTTGGTGTCATTCTCCATCGCTGTGTAGGTGCAATACTGGGCGCAGAATCCCGGGCTGTCCATCCGACCATCTCCTTTGAATAGTAATGTGAAGATACATTTACAAAAAAAAGGAACTACAGAATTCTGAAGCACTCCTAACAAATACATTTGGTTACCAATATGTGTGTGTATGTGTGTGTGTGTGTGTGTGTGTGCGCACGCACGCATCTCACCCAGGGCCACAACACGGTCTTTTAAGCTCATTCGGGCAACAATCTCCCCTCTCTTCTTACTCCAGAAGTCCTTAATTGTGTCAACACAATATTGGTTCTGGATTTGGAAGAAGGTGGAGCTGTTGACCATCTGCATGTTCATGAATTTGAACAGCAGAGCCACCTGAATTGATGGATTGAAGTATTTAGAAGATGTTTTGCATAAGAAAAGGTACAGTTTAATGACTGTACAGTTCATCGATACAACTAAAAGGAAACTCAGGTATTTGAACTGCGATCCTTCTCTTTAACCCATAACACTGATTGACAGACGGATAGAACACAGTACTATGTAGTAGATATTTATCAGAAAGGCACGTTATATTTAAAAAGAATATATATATATTTACAATAGGAGGGTCAGGGCGAGGGTATGGTTAGGCTAGGTTTGTTGTAACCAGTTTCCAATTGTGCATATCCTTACATGGGAATCTTAGTGGTGTAGTGTATCTACTATCTTGTACACCAGGCCCATTGCAATATGCTGTACTCTGTCAGCTATTCTGAGCCACCCCACACTTGACTGGTGACAAGCACACCAGTCAAGCAGTCCGAAAAGGAGGAAGAGGAGTCTTGGTGTACCTTTGTGTAGTTGTTGCCAGAGAGAAGGATGTTGGACGACAGGAGGAAATCACCAGCGTTCATTCCAAACTTCACCTTGGGCTGAGAACACCATTTCCAGACAGTATGACCAGATGGACATGTCTGAGAAATAAGCATGGAATAGAAAGCAGAATAGTTGTCATTGACATTTTTGAGTGACCCAGATTTGCTGTGCTCTACACAGAAAAAGGCATTTCATGATTATATTTAGAAATACGTACCCATTCAATGATGGCTGCTGTACCTCTGGATTTCACACTGACTCCAAATGGTCTAAGTGCCCCACACACTATAGACGTCTCAGGGTCCTTTACTGTGCACATGGGAACAGGTAGCAGGACATGTTGTGCCAGTTGTTTGAGACAGTCATGGTAGGCTATTGATGCTGGATGGCCAATTATGTCTTCTGGCTTTGAGACAGAAATCTTGTCTGGGAGGTTCTCTTCTTCTCCTGGCACAGGCTCTGTCTCTTCTTCACCAGGCACATCATGGACAGTCTCCTCCATGGTGATGGGATCGAACTCCATAATGTCGACACCTGACTTCAGAGCACCTCCAGTCCTTTAGGAAAGAAATCAGCAATGACAAAACAAACAATAAAAACCAAAAATGTAAGAACAGCTGTAAGTGAGTGTCACCTCACTGAGAACAGTTATGGGACAGCATAGGAACCTACCGAACACGAAGGGGAGCGACATAATCCTCATCGTCGCTATCATCTGGCTCAGAGGACACATCGTCCTCCTCGTCAGATGATGCTGATGCAGACTCTGCCTCACTCTCTACTGGCTCTGGCTCCAGTATACACCAAGACTCGTCGTTTTCTTCTTCCTCCTCCTCCTCCCCCCAGTCAATGCTATATGGAAGGAAATGTTCAAATATTACTCAGACAACAGAATACTCAGAATGAACAATTTGACAAGCTACAAATCAAGACAAAATATAAATGTATGCAATGCATTGCAGCTTACGTTGCATTTTTTATGTCATTGGTGTCTTCCACATCAATGGGGCCAACGCAAAAATCCAATGACTTCCTACAACAAGAAAATAAAAATGACAACGTCTTAAAGAACTATGTAGATGCTGGCAATATAAAATGTATTTCTTTTTTCCTATTGAATGAATTAAGAATATTAGGTAATGTGCATATAGAATTATGCACCATTTTTAACAATAGCAACAGTGTCTCAAACAAAAGTGCAAAGGAGTAGAGAATATATACAGCATATAGAATGAGTCATTGTCACTGCATAGACACAACAGGTAACACCTGTCCTCATCTGTTTCAGAACAGCTGGGAAAATACATTTTCTAAGCCTCAAGCCCTTGGCTATGATGATGATGATACTACTATTAATAAAAATAATCTTTTTGGCCCTGCTCAATGGCTCTACCTTGCAGCCGGGGTCACAGGCGTCTCCACACTGCTACAGCCCGGGACCTGAACACCAGCCTCTGGCAGAAAGTCATCAACTCTGTAATGAAGGCAACACGTTTTTTAGAAAATGATCTGAAGCCATTGTTATAGGAGGAAACTGTGTTCTCTAAGGGCAAAACATAGCGAGGCTGCAACTATACTTCTGGGCACTAATTATATCAACATGCATTTTTTTATATTTTGAATACATCAATAATGTGTGAAATAACAGATAACAAGATTGTAGGTTTAGTGGTTTGTGAGCTTGAATGAAACATGACATTCTTTAATGTAAGTTAGTGAAGCCAGTTGAATACATAACAGGCCAACATGGCTTGCATCTATGGCAGCAATAACAGCAATTATAGTAATTCATGTACACTCACCTGTCAGCCAGAGACCCGGCATAGATGCTGGAAACTGGGGGGGCGGGGGGTGTAGGAAGACACTTTTTGGGCGTTGATGTTGACTCCTCCTCATTCATGTAACTACAATAACACAAATATATAGCAACATTATTTGTGGGCCATGTCCCTGCATGCTAAATGACTAAGCAGTGGGTCAGGACCCATTGGGTCACAGACCAATTTTCATGTAGACTCCAGTAAAAAAATCTTTACCGACAAAGAATAAAAAGATGTAAAACCTTTTTGAAATATTTTATCTTTAGAAATGTGATTTTCTTTTAATAATGGTCTACATATAAATAAATAAAAACAATAACAACAAGCAAACACATCTAAGAAATGCCATGAATAAAATATAATGATAAAGTAGTAGTGAAAATAGCTGATCTACAAGCTCTCAACGCGGAGCAAAGCAAGGCGTAGATCTGCTGTTTTCACTAGTTTGGGTGACCGGACCCCCATTCAATGGTTATTCTCTCTCTGGGACCCTTATTCATATTGTAATCCATGATTACAATATAAATTATAAACTCTTATGAAATTATGAACTACATATGAACTCTGAGAGTGTAAAAATGTAACCAAATGGACCCTTACAGCTCTGTGACTCTGAGAGTGTACAAATGTAACCAAATGAACCCTTACAGCTCTGTGACTCTGAGAGTGTACAAATGTCACCAAATGAACCCTTACAGCTCTGTGACTCTGAGAGTGTACAAATGTAACCAAATGAACCCTTACAGCTCTGTGACTCTGAGAGTGTACAAATGTAACCAAATGGACCCTAACAGCTCTGTAACTCTGAGAGTGTACAAATGTAACCAAATGGACCCTTACAGCTCTGTGACTCTGAGAGTGTACAAATGTAACCAAATGGACCCTTACAGCTCTGTGACTGAGAGTGTACAAATGTAACCAAATGGACCCTTACAGCTCTGTAACTCTGATAGTGTACAGATGGAACCAAATGGACCCTTACAGCTATGTAACTCTGAGAGTGTACAGATGGAACCAAATGGACCCTTACAGCTCTAACTCTGAGAGTGTACAGATGGAACCAAATGGACCCTTACATGTCTGTAACTCTGACAAGTGTACAAATGGAACCAAATGGACCCTAAGGTCCATTTGGTTCCATTTGTACCGAGTCAAGACAGACGCACCACGAAGCTAACATTAGCATAGTAAGCTAATAAACAAAATAACAGGTCATGGTGGTGCTATAACTTATAAACCTTTTCAAAAAAAGGGCGTCGCGCAGCTAGGAATGTATTTACCAACGTTTCAACACACGTGAAAAATCCCCGTGGATATCCGACGAATAGTGGAGTAACTATACACATACTGAAATAGACCAAGAAGTTATTACCTGTCCAGAAGAAACACGGCAAGATCTGCGTCGGATCTGAGACCCTTTGCTTCTTTTAGATCCCTCCATCGACGATAAACAGGCCCAATATATATCCGTGTTTTATCAAGAGCACGTTTGTTCAGTTTGGCAGCAACTTTGTCCGACTCCGACTGTGGCTTCTTTTCTCTCTTCTTTCTCTCTTTCTTCTTTGCAGAGTAAGCCGTTGTGGGCAGTGGTGGGATAGGAAGCTTTTTCTCCCAGTCAGCCATGAGTAAAAAAGTATGAGTTTTACTCTCATGTACCTGTACAAAAGACGTAACGATAAAGTAGAACCTTGTTGTTTGTTTTTCCCTCCAGAAGAGCAGAGCAACACAACTGAGCAGTGAGCTGTGGCGCGCATGCGTACTGCATACTGTATGTTCTTCTTCAGTTGGCTTTCAAACCGGAGGTTTTCAAACCTCATTGGAGAATGAAACGTCGGCAGGTGGGACTAAAATGATTGACAAGTGGCGTAGCCAATAAAAATAGTTTATCCGTTGTTAGGACAGTTTTAGAAATCGCCGAATTTGATATTTGACCAATAGCGTGGCGGCTGGTGACTGAGTGTGCTGACATCGCTCTGTTTTGGGGGCAGACTGCTGCCGCTAGAGTTGTCATAGAGACTAGATTTTTTTAACCCATTGCTAACCCATTGCTATCCGTCTGAATCTAAAAAAATAAATAAAAAAAAGTGACAGTAAAATTCTGACTGCTGGGCCAAGAATTACTTATATCAACTTTAACATTCATGGGGGGCCCGCAGTGAATCCTTGTACCCAGGGCCCAGAATTTGGTGTGACGCCCCTGTATCGGGGACAGGAGGGTGGGAAAAAAAGGGCCATTGGCAAAGCGGAGGTCCTTGGCCAGTTCATTTTCCCAGCTGTGTGTAACCCCCCAGAAGGACCCCTAGGGGGGACGGAGGCTAGACGGACCCCTAGGGGGGACGGAGGCTAGAAGGACCCCTAGGGGGGATGGAGGCTAGAAGGACCCCTAGGGGGGATGGAGGCTAGAAGGCTAGAAGGACCCCTAGGGGGGACGGAGGCTAGAAGGACCCCTAGGGGGGACGGAGGCTAGTCGGGCAGCCTTGATTCATTCAAATTGAATCTGAAAGTAAAAGTGGTTCCAGGACAACAGACACTTACTCATACATCATTTATAGCCTGATTTATAGCCTGGCTTTCTCAGGATGGTTAAGGAGTAGTTCACCACTTTTCAACCTGTCTTCATTATAATAGGTCCTCACTAATGTTCATGATAAAATAGCACAATTTCTTTCTATTCAGTCTGGGTCTCATAGGAGAGCTGTCAAATCCTACTACCGATGACATCATCGTTTGACAAAAATAATAATAATAATAATATTTTTGAAAATATTATTAGAGAACAATGGCTTCCACTTTAACATTGCAACTTTTTCAGGAATAGAAAGCCTGCAGTTTCTATTAGCTTGCATTTCCCATTGATGATGTCACCGGTAGAAGGATTTGACCCACCCACAGCCCTCCTATGAGACCCAAACTGAGTAGAAAAAAATTGTGATATTTTATCATGAACATTAGTGAGGACCTATTATATGAAGATAGGTTGAAAAGTGGTGGAGTGCCCCTTTAGTTAACCACTGAAACCCTATATATTTAGTTGACCAGGGTCACTCAGGGGTCTTTTCCCCTCTATACTAAATCTCTTTGCTGAAAATAGCCGATCTACAAGATCAGAACATTTGGAATTGCCACACATTGTGACATGATGAGACTGGTAGATCTGCTGTTTTCACCTATTATCACATGTCCAGAAAAGAGACAGTAGGGTTCTATGTGGTGTAGGGCATTCACAAAGTGATTTTTAGTATTCGAATTATTCAACCTCAAAGTATTCGAATAGCAGCAAGAGGTGAACATTGAGAAAATAGCCGATCTACATGCTCACAACGCCTCGCAACGTTGTGAGCATGTAGATCACTATATTTATCTGCGGAACCGAGTCACATTAAATGTAACACCTACAATTCCAAGTCCTTGTCAGGGTGGGGGTCCCCAGTTCAAATATGTTTATTTTGGGGGTCACGGCCTAAAAAGGTTTGAGAAGCCCTGGTATAGAGCATTAACAAATTCATCCACCAGGGGCATTGACAACTCATTCTTATGACTTCCTATCTAGCCAAGCTTTATAAACTATATTTTTATTAAAGAGAAAACAATTTAAAAAAAATAAATAAGCGAATATTCGACTTCAGTGAACAACGTCGAATAGTGACTTTGATATTCGAATATTTGAAAATTTGGTGAATGCCCTACTATGGTTGAATCATATGGTATTGTTGTCTCCGCCAGGCAGAGTGTTTGGCACCCTGTCCGTCTGTCTGTGTGTCCGTCGGTCACTCCTTCCGTCCTTCCGTCTGTCAACAGCTAATCTCTGGCACCGTTGGCTTGATGGCACACAGTCACACACACTCCCTGGGTGGCAGGGAAGAACCCTTGCCCCACATGTTTCACATGGGCCTGTTATAGCGCCACCAGGATGCAGATTTGGGTACTCCTACAGATTTATCTTTTCTCTGAAATATAAAGAATAAATGTATCCCCATTGATTCCAGATGGGGACCGGGTCCCCATCCGCAATCAATGGGGTAAATGTATTATAATCAAATTTGTGTCTTAGGCGACAAATACAAACAAAAATTATTTTGAACTCAAGTCTCCATGGTGTGAGTAATTGATGTCACAAACTCCTCCAATCTCCTCCAACAGACATAAGTGGCCATAAAGCTACTTTTTGCGCATTAACGGCTTGTTCGCAAAATATTTTTATGGAAACACTTCAAAATGCGAATAAACTTTCATTATCCGCAAAAAAAGATATCCGCTTGGAGGAGGAGGATTTTGAGTCTTTATCGAATAAACTAAATGCGCTTAAGTGAATGGAAACGGGTCAGACAATAAATGCGAATAAAATATGACGTTCTGGTCCATATCGTCCTCCTATAACACTTTCCCCCGCCGCTTAATTAACGTGCATTGTATAGCGTTAGCCTACAAAACAAACCGGTTGTTATACACGGAGTGACCCTTCGTCATCACACCGTGTTGCACGTGTCAAAAGTGGCCGTACAAGCTCACAGCAGCTCGCATCTGCGGCGCTGCAGGATGCAGTCTGCCCGGAGGACTCAACCAGGCGGCGGGGCGGCCGCCTCGGCTCGGGGACACCCCTCGGCCGGGGTCGCTTGCTCTGTGCTCCCGCCGGCCGCACTTTCTCCGCGGCGGTGCGTCGCGACTGGCTCTGGGTCGGGAATCGGGATGCGTGTGCAGCGAGTCACAGCAGTGCCCTCACGTCTCTCTGTCTGAAAAATTCAGCCCCATCCCAGCTCTGTGCACTGTGTGCAAGCCCGCGGGAAGTATTTACAGCACGTCGGTTAGACGGACCCAGGCAGGATCTCCCAAGAATCGCATTTCACCTGTTTAATGGAAACGGGCTAAATTCACTTTGTCTTAAAGCGCATTTCTGATAACTCGCTTCCCTAATGCGCTTAAGTTTATGGAAACGCCACTATAGACACCATAGACACCGTGAAAACTATAAAGAAAATAAACATACAATACAATTTTTGAGTCCACAATTTTGTCAGTGAAGCAGTCTTCTTATCAGTCCACACAGGTGCATTAATTATCCACATGCAGTCTCTCAACAAAGTTAATATTTTACAATAATACAGAAATCACTCACATATCAATGCAAGACACAATAAAAAGCATTTACCGTGTGCGCCTTTGAACCATGTGCAGAATCTCTCTCTCTCTTTCTCTGTTTCTCTCTGGAGTTTTCTGCGTGGCTTCTCTCTGCAACTCTGCTTTGATCTGATCTGACTGGCTTCACTCTGACCAGGTGTAACTCCTTGCTCTAATTACCTTACTCTCTAGATCACAGGCGCATCAGTTTTTACCTTAGATCCATGAAATATATAAACCCTTTAACATATTTATTCATCATTTTAATACCAATTATTTATCATGAAATTACCTTTTTAATCCCAGTGTGCACATGAATTATAAACCAAACCAAAACACATATTTATATTAATTAAATCACTGTCTCGACCTCTGGAACAGTTACAACAGTACTATGCAGTAGATATAGTCGGTAAAAAAAGAGAACAAAAAAACAGTAAGTCTATACAAACAGTAAGTATGTACAAAGAAGGGGCAGGGGAGGGTAGGGTTGGGCTAGGTTATTTTTATTTTTTATTTTTTTTACCAGTTGAGAACGGCTGCTGCCTGTAAGTGGTTTTTCAGGGCGATTTTAAAGGATGCTAGTGATCCACACTCCTTTAAGACCTTTGGTAGGGCATTCCATTCCATTCTATGTGGGCGGCATAGCTCAGGGGTAGAGAAACCGTCATTAGAGCACGAAGGGTTCCCGAAGGGTTCCCAGTTCGAATCCGGGCTCCCCCTGAGTTAATGTCGAAGGGTCCTTGGGCAAGACTCTGAACCCCTTGTTGCTCCCGGTGAGCAGGTTGGTGCCTTGCATGGTTTCCTCCGTCACCGGTGTATGAATGTGTGTGTGAATGGGTGAATGTAATGCACAATCTCTGTAAAGTGCTTTGGATAAAAGCACTATATAAATGCACCAATCACCTGTTCACCCCCAAAATGAGTTTTTATCTATTCATTACTCATCCCATGGAGACAATCATTTGATTGCAATAAATTTACCCCCTTTCATCCGGAATCAATGGTGGTCTTAGGAATGCGACAATTTGACAAATACAAAAACTATTATTGAACTCAAGTCTCCATAGGGTGCGTAATCAATAGAAAGTCATTTTGGGGATGAACTACTCCTTTAAAGTGATCCCTGAATAGTAGACCATGTAGGCCTTAATATGTTATAATAACCCTATTTAACCAAAATATACCTTTTAATACACTCAGAATGTCTTCCTTTGAGAGAAATAAGTTGTATGTTCAACCCCTGGGGGGAGCCATTGTACTGTGTGATGACGTCTACAAATGCATTTTGGCTGGACGGCCCATAGGGTTAATATGGAACGTCAAATCAACGTTCTCTTTACAATATTTAAAACGTTGTCTTGATGCTCAGATTAACTGTATTTAGTAGTTTGGTGCTTTTCTGTTCATATCAAGTAGGGTGTTTTGACGTGCTTGTAAAGTGCTTAATTCAACATCTTAAAGTGTTTACACCGCCATTTTAAATGGGCCGTTCAGCCAAAATGCATTGGTAGACGTCATCACACACTGCAATGGCTCCCCCCAGGGGTTGAACATACAACTTATTTATCTCAAAGGAAGACATTTCTGAGTGTATTAAAAGGTATATTTTGGTTAAATAGGGTTATTATAACATATTAAGGCCTACATGGCCTACTATTCAGGGATCACTTTAAAGATGGGGTGCCATGATTTTCCCCCTCTATAAAACATGATTATCTACTATTATGATTATACTAGGAGGAAGAACTTTTCCAAAAAAGTGTACAGAAAGAGTTAAAATGATGTTTTTATTTGGCCACACCCACCAGTTCATTGGTATGCATGGTTGACATGGTGGGTGGTGACCCAGCTGAAGTTAGCCACACCCACATGTGTCGGGTGAATGGTAATTAGGGGAGGGGTTGATTCTATGATGTAACTAGAAATACTGTTCCTTCGAAACAGTGTGGGCTCGGTTCCAACCCAACAAATAGGATACTTTAAGGTACTGTAAGGTACAGTACCTTACAGTATTGTACTGTACCTTACTATACTGTACTGCACCTTACTGTACTGTACTGTACTGTACTGTACTGTAACTTACTGTACTTTACTGTACTCTACTGTACTGTACTTTACTGTATTCTACTGTAACTTACTGTACTTTACTGTACTCTACTGTACCTTACTGTACTGTACTCTACTGTACCTTACTGTACTGTACTGTACCTTACTGTACTATACTATACTGTACTCTACTGTACCGTACTGTACCTTACTGTACTGTACTCTACTGTACCTTACTATACTGTACTTTACTGTACTCTACTGTACTTTACTGTACTCCACTGTACCTTACTGTACTTTATTCTACTTTACTGTACTTTATTGTACTTTACTGTACTCTACTGTACCTTACTGTACTGTATTGTACTTTACTGTACCTTACTGTACTGTACTCTACTGTACCTTTCTGTACTGTACCTTTCTGTACCTTACTGTACTTTACTGTACTCTACTGAACCTTACTGTACTTTTACTGTACTCTACTGAACCTTACTGTACTGTACATATTATATGTGTTCTAGATCTACATTTTTGATTCTGTGTTTGGGAACCAGCAACTGTCAAATGGACTCCAACTGTAGTGGAGTATATTGAGTGCATATACTGTAGGCTAACAATCCCAGATCACATATGTCCTCCACTATGTCTATAACCAAGGCGTTCTTCTATGTGGCCACTCCAGACTGAGGAGTGGAGCATGGCTTTTATTGTGTTTGTGGATCTGACTTGGAAATGCATTGGTTTTGATATCTCCCTGACAACCAACAACAACCACTAATATGGCTGACTGTCCCTGCGGGCTCTAGGATATATGGCTATGGGATTTACATCCCATCGCCCGGACTTGATTCTTGATCACAGCTGTGTAATCAGTAGAGTGGAGAGGGACATTTATTTATAGTTTTAACTATAACTATAGTTTTATACATCACACAGCTTAGACATTTGGATCAAATCAGAGAGCAGACCTGTGTGAACGCAATGATATAGATAGCATATCTGAAGTGTGAACACTGCAGCCACAGCGCCTTAACATAAACATGGGTCTATTATCCTTCTCTCCACTCTGGGGACCCATTGGAAATGCATTGGGTGCTTAAAGTTAAACATTTTTATTTTTTTATAATTAAACTACAAAACATTTCAAAAAGAAAAATACACGCACACTTGTCCTCAGTAAGCTGAACACATAAAAATTTGAATGGTGTTGAAAGGTGTAAGCGTTTAGGAGATGAAGCGCGCCAAAGTTTTAGGATACTGACTAGTATAGAAATAAATAATGAAGATAACATACGTGTGCTCGCCTTTAGGCGAGCCCACAATAAGTATGGGTGTTTTTGGAACGGCACGTCTGACCCAGCAGGTGGCATCCTCCAGCTAAAAACGGAATACATAATTGCTCATAACAACCACACCAGGGGGTCTGATGAAGTACTGTCAACCTCCTAGACACCAGAAACCAGAAAAAGTACAAAACTATGGCACCGCCTCTTTAAGAGTGTCTAATGCCTAAATTGTAAATTGTACATCCTAATTGGCTAACATTGGCTTCCAAAGTGTGCAGGATACAGTATGTCCGTTTTGAACAAAATGACACAAATCAGGAATGAAGCTTGCACATTTCCGTGCACGCACATTCCCACTGGGTCGAGGAACAAATGACACCCTTTTGTTACGACACCAACAGCAACTTTAGCAAAACACATTTTTGGAACAAAATGCCTCAAATCATAAATGTAGCGTCAGATTGCCGTGAAAGGCCGAAGAGGACATGGCACCCTTTTCACATTGGCCTACTATAGCGCCACCAGGAGGCCACAATAACTAGGGATGGGTATCGTTCACCTTTGATACCCTTTTCGATACCATTTCGATACTTTTTATTTAAGTTTAACTGCTCTACCGCTGAGGTGATGTTGATGATCACACAGTGTGGCGGAGCGGAGAGTATAGATGTTGGATAAACATCATAATAATAAACATTATAGGCTAGTGTTGTCTATTTTCCACAGTAACCAGTGTAGCCTACTAAAGCAGTCATTAAACTCTCAGTAGCCCAACTGTTACAGATGCGACCGGCCAGGGCATGCGTTCCAGAGTATCGAAACGAGGTATCGTTCGTTTTTACGTGAACCGATACCGATAGTATCGACGTCATGCAATCGATACCATTAAAAGTATCGCAGACGATACCCATCCCTAACAATAACCTACCTGACCTGGCGGAGACCTGTAATCGGAAGAGCACTGCTTCTAGTTTATTGTTTGTTTGTTTGTTTGTTTATTTATTAGGATCTCCATTGTCTGTGCCCTAAAGCAAGACACCTTCCTGGGGTCCACATGTCAACTGAAGTGACAAACTCGTTACTGCCTATAACATTATTGTTTTACTGTATAGTAAGTTTTGTTTAAGAGGATTTTATTTTAAAGGACAACTTTGTTTTTTTGCAACAAGAGTTCATATTTTAGATTGTAATTAGAAAAATAAAAGATGAGTGTTAAAATGTTTTCATTTTCTGCTTTTTGTTGTTTTAGCGATTTTAGTATTTTGATTTCAGTGGGTGGGGGCATGCGTACAAGTGGCTAAATATGTGTTTTTTTAGACACAATAAGCAGGCAATTTCTTTGTTACTTTTTACACCAGACCCCATAAGTCACATCTGCCCATGTAAGATTGCAGTGCATCTTGGGAATGGGCTTATTGTGTCAAAAAATACATATTTAGCCACTTGCATGCATGCAAATCAAAATCATAAAAAACACTAAAACATTTTAACACTCATCTACTATCTAAAATATGATCCCTTGTTGAAAAAAAAAACCTAAGTTGTCCTTTAAAAAGAAAAGAAGAAAATAAAATAAATGTTCTTATGTGAAGCTATACAATAGTAGAGCTAGTTAATTCTTTCATAGTACTGGCACACTGGTTAAAACCTACAGTATAGCTACAGGAGAAAGAACTTCACCGCAAATTAATATGATGAATAGGAGTTAAATAGGAGCATTTGTGTATATTGTATCATTAAAATGGGATTATGTTTAATAGACCATGGACAATAGCTTCGTAACACTCAACAATCGTTACGCTTCATAGGAAAGAAGTGGTGACCAGGGACGTGCTGGCCATTGGGAAAAGCGGGACAACTCCCAAACGGCCGGTTCATTCCCGGCCGGTCCAGGAAAAATTTAAATAAAATGTCAGCCTTCGTTCCATTTTGGGGGCTGGGCGGCCAACAAAGTAAATCGTCGCTGTCGGGCAGAAACCTTGTATCTCCAAGTTTCAAATCTGTACATTTTTTCGCAAAGCAAAGCCCTGCTTCATCATGTAGTGAAAACAGCAGATCTACAAGCACACAACGCCTCGCGGTGCGAGGCGTTGTAGATCGGCTGTTTTCACTAGTTTAAATCATTTTTAAAATGATAAATACAAAACAAAAGGGTTTGGACGTACAAGGTTTCCACCCGACAACCGAAATATAACTCATGTAATTGGCCCACTGGCTTTGTCACTTGTCATGATCTGAAATGGCAAATCTTTGAGTAGCAGCAGCGCTATAGAGAGAGATCTCTCTCTATAGCGCGCAATGAGGGCCTCTCCAACTCTTTTTCCCGGGCTGAATCAGGGGCCCAGCACGTCCCTGGTGGTGACTATTGTACAGAGATCTTCTTTTTCCAGCCCACAGTACAGAGCCAGAGATGTGACCTTGCCTCGGCTTCAGCAAGTATTGTGACACTAGAATGGAGAAGGAGATGACGTGAGAGAGATTTCTCTTCTGCACTTCTGTGTAGCAGAGGCAACCTTTACATCACAGGCAAGAAAGTGAAGGTTAAGAAGGCTCTGCAACTGTAATGTAGGGGTTTTCAAAGTGGGTGACGGGGCACCCTGGGGTGCCGTGACGGCAGTCCAGGGGTGCCGCGAGATCATTTGATAACATTTGGAATTTTCACTTAAAAAAATATTTAGTATCATTTTAAACTTGAAGCACAAAGTTATTTTCAGTCAGTTCTAACCAAAATGGCTGTTAGCTCAAGGTTTTCCTCGCAACATAATCACTAAAATATCGCCACTGTCGGGCAGAAACCTCGTATCTCCAAGTTTCAAATGTGTACGTCTTTTGGTAAAGCAAAGCCCTGCTTCATCATACAAGACTGTCACACAAAACTAGTGAAAACAGCCGATCTACAACAACGCCTCGCGATGTGCTTGTAGATCTGCTGTTTTCACTAGTTTAGATCATTATATAGATGATAAATACAAAACGAACGGTTTTGGACATACAAGATTTCCACACGACAACGACGATGTGCTATTAGATATAAGGTGCTGGGAGTGAAAATTATAATGTAGGGGTGCCTCGGATTAAAACAATATTCATGGGGTGCCCTGAGACAAAACGGTTTGGGAACCCCCGCTGTAATGTATTGCAGTTTTGATTCCAACACCGTTGAAGAGCAAAACACTCAAATATCCAGTGTTGATTTAACTCTGAGAGGGTGCTAATGAAACCCATAAGGGTCAGCGTTTGCAATCTGGAACTTATGTTACTATAACTGAAGTCAGGTCACATCTCTGCTCCTGATGTTCTCCCTCCAAAGTTATTTTAGGGTTCAGACCCAGTGGGCTTCAAGCATGGTCTAAGGTCCAACTGTTCTCATATATGTTCTATTGCAGCAAGCATGGTCTAAGGTCCAACTGTTCTCATTATGTTATATTGATGGTCTAAGGTCCAACTGTTCTCTATATGTTCTATTGCAAGCATGGTCTAAGGTCCAACTGTTCTCATATGTTCTATTGCAGCAAGCATGGTCTAAGGTCCAACTGTTCTCTATATGTTCTATTGCAGCAAGCATGGTCTAAGGTCCAACTGTTCTCTATATGTTCTTTTGCAAGCATGGTCTAAGGTCCAACTGTTTTCATATATGTTCTATTGCAAGCATGGTATAAGGTCCAACTGTTCTCATATATGTTCTATTGCAAGCATGGTCTAAGGTCCAACTGTTCTCATATATGTTCTATTGCAAGCATGGTCTAAGGTCCAACTGTTCTCATTATGTTATATTGCAGCAAGCATGGTATAAGTTCCAACTGTTCTCATTATGTTCTATTGCAAGCATGGTCTAAGTAAGGTCCAACTGTTCTCATATATGTTCTATTGCAAGCATGGTATAAGGTTCAACTGTTCTCATATATGTTCTATTGGCAAGCATGGTCTAAGATCCAACTGTTCTCATATATGTTCTATTGCAGCAAGCATGGTCTAAGGTCCAACTGTTTTCATATATGTTCTATTGCAAGCATGGTCTAAGGCCCAACTGTTCTCTATATGTTCTATTGCAGCAAGCATGGTCTAAGGTCCAACTGTTCTCTATATGTTCTATTGCAAGCATGGTATAAGGTCCAACTGTTCTCATATATGTTCTATTGCAAGCATGGTATAAGGTCCAACTGTTCTCTATATGTTCTATTGCAAGCATGGTCTAAGGTCCAACTGTTCTCTATATGTTCTATTGCAAGCATGGTCTAAGGTCCAACTGTTCTCATATATGTTCTATTGATGGTCTAAGGTCCAACTGTTCTCATATATGTTCTATTGGCAAGCATGGTCTAAGATCCAACTGTTCTCATATATGTTCTATTGGCAAGCATGGTCTAAGGTCCAACTGTTCTCTATATGTTCTATTGCAAGCATGGTCTAAGGTCCAACTGTTCTCTATATGTTCTATTGCAAGCATGGTCTAAGGTCCAACTGTTCTCATATATGTTCTATTGGCAAGCATGGTCTAAGGTCCAACTGTTCTCTATATGTTCTATTGCAAGCATGGTCTAAGGTCCAACTGTTCTCTATATGTTCTATTGCAAGCATGGTCTAAGGTCCAACTGTTCTCTATATGTTCTATTGCAAGCATGGTCTAAGGTCCAACTGTTCTCTATATGTTCTATTGGCAAGCATGGTATAAGGTCCAACTGTTCTCATATATGTTCTATTGCAAGCATGGTCTAAGGTCCAACTGTTCTCATATATGTTCTATTGCAAGCATGGTCTAAGGTCCAACTGTTCTCTATATGTTCTATTGCAAGCATGGTCTAAGGTCCAACTGTTCTCTATATGTTCTATTGCAAGCATGGTCTAAGGTCCAACTGTTCTCTATATGTTCTATTGGCAAGCATGGTATAAGGTCCAACTGTTCTCATATATGTTCTATTGCAAGCATGGTCTAAGATCCAACTGTTCTCATATATGTTCTATTGCAAGCATGGTCTAAGGTCCAACTGTTCTCTATATGTTCTATTGCAAGCATGGTATAAGGTCCAACTGTTCTCATATATGTTCTATTGCAAGCATGGTCTAAGATCCAACTGTTCTCATATATGTTCTATTGCAAGCATGGTCTAAGGTCCAACTGTTCTCTATATGTTCTATTGCAAGCATGGTATAAGGTCCAACTGTTCTCATATATGTTCTATTGCAAGCATGGTCTAAGGTCCAACTGTTCTCTATATGTTCTATTGCAGCAAGCATGGTCTAAGGTCCAACTGTTCTCATAGTCCATGGGCCAGACGAGTTGTCGGTATCAAAAAGGTGGCAAAGGTTACCATGCATTTTTGAAAAGCTCTATATCTGTAGATTATATTTTGGTATGATAACCCTTTCTTAGACCCAGCTAAATTGGTGTTATCAGCTGCTAGAGTTGGTGTCCCATTAACTTTACATTACAGGAAAAAAAAGCTAAAAATGAATCTGCTTTAAATGCATAAGAGGGGTCAAACTAGGGGGTTTTCATGATGCTGAATCCATTTCAACCATCTGTTTTGCTTAAAAAACATTCCTGGGGCTAAAATAGCCCCCACAAGAGTGTGAAAAGTGATGACTCATCACTAAACCATAGTCTTGTGGGACAGTTTTTAGCCCAAGGAATGTTTTGTGTACAAAACAGATGCTTGCAATGGATTCAGCATCATGAAAACCCCCTAGTTTAACCCCTCATATGCTACTTAAAGCAGATTAATTTTTAGCTTTTTTTCCCTGTAATGTAAAGTCAATGGGACACCAACTCTAGCGGCTGATAACACCAATTTAGCTGGGTCTAAGAAATTGTTATCATACCAAAATATAATCTACAGATATAGAGCTTTTCAAAAATGCATGGTAACCTTTGCCACCTTTTTGATACCGACAACTCGTCTGGCCCATGGACTATTATGTTCTATTGCAGCAAGCATGGTCTAAGGTCCATCTGTTCTCATATATGTTCTATTGCAGGGGTCTTCAACGTTTTCAGTTAAGAGAAAGATGAAGCAGGGACCCCCACAAGCTTTTCATAGATTCCATATAGTTTCATTGTTTGACAGCACAATCATCAGTGTATTTTGAATTCATGTCAATTTGTGTTTTCAGATATTTAACCACTTGAGCCGTCATTACCTAATAAACTTGATCTTTCACTCTGTACTTAGTCTGCTCTTTTCCCCCTCTACACCAAACCTCTTTGCCGAAAAATCTACAATAGAAAATAGCCGATCTAGCGCGAGGCGTTGTGAGCTTGTAGATCTGCTATTTTTGGCTACAGTTCTCAGAATACGGACACTAGGGTTCAAGTTGTTAATATAAAAAGGATTGGAAGATTTGGATGACCCCCTGTAGTAACTCTGCGGACCCCCTAGGGGTCCCGGACCCCCTGTTGAAGACCCCTGTTCTATTGCAATGCAGAACAGTTTGTCCTCCCAAATGAATTCTGGCCATGGCAACGATGGTGGCACGCAATCACAATCAAACTGTGGCTGCACGGCGCTGGCTCCTGTTGGGTGGATGTTGGAAGCTTGTAATGTGATAGCCTTGTGTTTCTCATTATTAGCTCTTAGTATGAGTCAAACACATTACCTTTATTGTTGTCACAAGCCTCTAAGCATAGTTTTGGTATTGTCCGCTTTACAATCACAGTACATCATAAACACAATGATCCAGTCATGCAGGGCTCGTGGATGGGATTAGGTTGGTGTCCCAGAAAATGGATGCTGCGCTGATTAAAACCCATTTACGCCTTGGATTATTGACTGCTTTAACTGTTGAAAAATAGCAGATATACAAGCTTTCAGCGCGGCACCGATTGCCGGGCTGCGAGCTTGTAGATCTGTGATTTTTGAAAAATCTTGAAAATTAGAATTTTGACCCGATTCTATAAGTGTCTTTTAAATCCTTCTAAGGTTTTTTGAAAAACCTATGTTTCTATGTCAGCAATCCGGCCAGCCATCGTCAAAGAAAAGGTCCTTTTCACTTAACTGGAGCTCAGTTAGTCTGTTCTTGAGAGACTACTATGTCAGTGGTTCTCAAACCTTTTCATGTGAAGGACCCCCAAACTGATATGTATTTGGCCACGGACCCACATGTCAAAATATCTAGTTCCAAGGACCACCCAGAAGCAAAATTTGTGTTACAAACGTTCGCTTTGAAAATATATATATTCAAAGATTTGCACACATTTTCACGACTTTTTCCAAAAATAGCAGATCTACAAGCTCGCAGCGCGGCACTCGGTGCCGCGCTGTGAGCTTGTATAGCTGCTATTTTTCACTGGTTAAAGCATTCAATAATTCTAGGCCTAAATGGGTTAAAGCCTTCCCATGTCACAGTGAATGTGTTCAATGCCTTCAGATACTGTAAGCTGGTGAACGGGGTAACATCATTAGCCCCATAAAGAACCTCACCCGTCGCTGCATACTGTTGTGCTCCGAGATGAGGTCCTAGAAACATGGCCGCTGGAATCGTGCGACAGCCTCCACATCACAGTTGGATAGGGTTGCCACCTTTCAGAAATTGAAATAAGGAACACCTCTTCTGGGCACGTGGTGGGTGCGTTCCGTGCGCGTGGCACAGCCGCCGGCCGGCGAAGAAATGCAGTCCCAAACCCATGAAATGCATAGAATAGTTATAACTATAACACACAACATGGTATAACCTATATTGTATTCTTGCTATGTTTGATTTGTTCTTTTCTTATTTAAATAAAAAATGAGAACTTCCCCATAGGGGTGCTGTAGGTGTTACAGTTACTAGTTCCCATGCTGTTCCCATGCTCCTGCACAGTGGCCACTGTGCCAAAAAATCACATTCACTTTCTCTTTCAGCGGAGATGCGTGGAAGCAAAGAAAGTCACCACAGTTTGATTTTATCATTGCTTTAGTCAATTATGAAGGGATTTAAAAAATTAAAACGTCTCCATATTGCTTGGGAAGTCTACTTCGCAGAGAAACCTGGCCTTTGCGATTCGCTAATCGCGGGATTTCACATCGCGATTTCGGTTTGAAAACGATTAACCATGCAGCACTAGTTCTTTTCTGCTTTTAAAGCGCACGGTGTGCATCTGCCTGACTGTAACTAGGCAACGGTGATTGACAGCGACATGCAGTGCATAATATGCACTGCATGTCGCTGTCAATCACCGTTGGTAGGCGGTCGCCACGTTCGCCTACCGCTCCCTACGCCCCTGGTGCATATGCAGACAGGGGCCGGGATAGCGGAGAGGAGAGGAGACGAGACGAGACAGTAGGCAGAGCGTAGAGCGCACCGCAGCGACTGCGAGCCGCCTCATAGGCGGTCCTTCGTGCCTCTCCCTCCTTTTGCTGTCTTTTCCTGTGTTTTATTTCATTCATTATTGTTAAATTCTGTGTTGACGTTTGTGTGACAGACCTTTATGGGGCATTTGGTTAAATACGGAACAAACCGCGTTCCGTATTGGTTCAATACGGAACGCATCTTTTAATTGTCCAATACGGAACGATTCCGTATTATACGGAACGGGTGGCAACCCTACAGTTGGAAAACACACAAAACGAAATTTTGTCAAAAAAGAACGTAGCCCCAACCGTCGCTGCATTCGAACAGACGTTCGACCAGAGAGGGTGCTAATGCTGCCATTCCGGCTGCAACTTCCAGGCTTGTAAACATTACCGGCTGACAAAACTAGCGATTTTAAGGGGTTGTTTCATGCCGCGGTTCATGTTTTATGTACCGAGGTGAGGTTTTCACAGTTTGGGAGCTCGGAACTGCCGTTACTTTTTGGACAAAATTTCGTTTTGTGTGTTTTCCAACTGTGATGTGGAGGCTGTCGCACGATTCCAGCGGCCATGTTTCTAGGACCTCATCTCGGAGCACAACAGTATGCAGCGACGGGTGAGGTTCTATATGGGGCTATAACATCATATGCTCAAGAAGCTTTGTGTGGAAATTGGCATAAATAGCATATAGTTGGCATAGTTGGCTGCATAACCAACATGACACCCACATTAAGCTTCAAGGAGCAGAACTGAAAAGAAAAGCTTCAAAAGAGGCCCATTATTTTCATCAATGGTAAACTGGATAAATGGAATCCAATGACATTAGAGCTACTGGAATATGCCTTGTTGGCTTCCAACCCTACTTCTTCATGGTTTAAGTTTATTCTCACTGATTCCCCTGCCCCTTCTTTGTATATACTTACTGTTTGTATAGTAGTCTCTCAATGTTACAATACAATGTTTAATGAAAGTAGCCTATTCACCTTTCATGAGCATCATGTACACAAACATACTATTTAAACCAGGCAGTGCTGGTTACACAAGGCATTGCTGCCATCTAGTGGACAATAAGAGCATTGAAACAATGTACAAGTCATTGAGGGTCACATGCTATTTTCCAAGAACATCTCTAACCCATTTAGGCCTAAAATTGAATGCTTTAACCAGTGAAAAATAGCGATACATAGCTGTGAGCTTGTAGATCTGCTATTTTTCTCAAAAATCTTATATTCAATACTTTAATATATTGATTATTTATTTTCATCAAAGAATCCATTCAATTTCAATGCACAGCTGGGTGCACCTTACTCCCCTGAGTACATGGAACCTCTCCGTTCATTTTTATGAATTCTTTAGTTTCAGTTTTTCAAATAAATAGTACCCGAGCATATGTGCTGAATATTTCTTTGAAAACTTCCCCATTGCCTTTCTCTGGTTCCCTTAGTGCTACGTAAACCAGGAAGGTACCATTGCGTCCGTCTCACCGAGACGGATCCGAAGACACCGATCTCGAACCCGTTTGTCTGAACGTTGAATTATTGATATTAATATTTTGTATAATATTATGATAATTTCCGGTGGGGAATAGGGCATGACTGCCGAACGGTGCGCCCGGCGTTGTTGAATGGCGCACCAACGCGTGCGGAATTCCGAGGACGACTTAGGCATCACTTCCTCAGCGGCGCAGCCAAAAAAAAAAAAAAAAAAATCACTAAGAACAGCCATTTCAGTCAAGACTTATAGGCTCCCGTTTTTTGGCTATTATTTTTGTCTTAAAAATAAGCATTTATTGGGCTAAAATCTCCTGGAAACACTTTCCTTGGCCATGCTTGGTGTCATTGGAAAGGCGTTTGAATTCTGAATCCAGAAATGTGAGTTACAAGGCATAGCTAGCTTCTCAACTCGAGAAATGGCCGGCCGTTTGTCCACAAAAACAGCAGATCTAAAAAATATATATTTTATTTTAATTTTTGGTTTGGTACATGGTGCCATTTGACTGGCCTCGGTCATGTGAACACAGAACACCAAGTTATATGACCAATGGTCACACAGTTCTCGAGATATGACAAAAAATCATAAGCTCTTGCAGACTCGCATTTACCAAGGAAAAGTGGCTATTGGCTGTGTTAGTAACACAAGATTTTTGCTGATTTCAATGAAAAATAATCTGATCAGCTGGAAATGTGTTTTGTCCGTTTTCAAAAGTTCTTGATATCACAATGTTTGATGTCATCAAGTTGTGATTTACAATACAAACCCCAAAATCAATCCTCCAGTTCTAGGCAACACAGAAGAGGGGGAACTTTTTTGTTTTATTTCCACACAACTCCTCTAAGGTATATTAATGACATAGTTCAATATTGAAAATGGGTGGTCTTCCCCTTTAACCCTTAAAGGCTTGATACTACAGTATAAGTTGCTGATAGCTTAATATCACTTGCAGTATAACAGCGATGTTATTCATTTTGTGCTAGAAAATTTATTGTTATACGCATTTTGGATTGAAAAATAAAATTAACTACTATTAAATATCTACAAGCTCATGTGTCAGGAGTTTCTAAACTAGATGGTTGTTTTACCCTGTTTATCTTTACAGACGGAGGAGGGTGATGTTCCACGGTCCATAAAAATACGTGCCATTGATGCTCTGCACCTTAGGAACCGGGCTACTGAGGAGAAGGGCTTGCTTCAGCGTGAGATGAGCAGCATGGTCCAACACCTTCAACAGCAGCATGCATCCCTACAGGCATCCATGAATGACACAAATCACCCTGGTGTCAATGCTGTTCTTGCTTGTGTAGTGATGCGCGGAAGCGGGGATTGAACCCAGGACTCCCACTCGCCAGTCCAACGCACAACCAGTTGTGCTAATAGGGCTGAGCCCAATTAGCAGGGCTGTTGTCGCTGGTTCATGGCTGGGTGCTACATTATTGTAGCCCCCACAGTTAGTACCAGCCATGAACCAGCGACAAAAGCCTGGTGATGATGGTGATTTTGAGGTGGTGGAGGAGGAGGAGGACGACGATGATGATGTTGATGATTAAGGCTGGGCGATATTAGGAAAACCTTTGATATTCGATAACGTTGTTGAATACCTCTATTGATATTACTCACGATATTAGTAAAAACCTTTTCCTGCTTTACTGTAGGTCCACTGCCTGCCTTACCCAGATAATGAATAGCATATCCATGCACTGCAGACTGCTTTTTTTTTGCATTTGCTTCAGTATGTGCGTGCATATAGTGTGTCTGTTGATTCATTTGACACATACAACGATACCTAATTTCAAGCAGTCTTTGTCGATATGTACTGTATAGTGGCTTAGTAGAGAAACTGCCATTAGAACAAAGAAGGTTCCCGAAGCCTTAATGATTATGATGATGAGCATTGTGATGGTGATTTGAGTCCAACTGACCATACTTGAAAATAAATTAAATGTATTTATTTCTGTCCATCTATACATTTGGCCCTCGTTCCTCATCTATTATGAATACTGTATTTGGATAAAGGTATAATGGTCTATATTGCAATTTGTAGATCAGGGGTGGGTAACTTTGGGAGGGACACCATTTCCAGACTCCAGGGAAACCTGTTATCTTTGTAAATTAAAACCATCATTCTATGTCACACAATGGTAGTAGACTGTATTTTGGCTATTTTTTATATTTATAAGATGAAATCAATCATAAGTAATCCGATATTAAACCTGCAGGCCTCATCAAGTGAAGGTGACGACCACATGTGGTCCCGGGTGGCCAGTTGACCATGTGTTGTAGATTAATGGGTTGTACTGTATATTGGTTTGTAATGTGTTAACCACTTTAACCCAAGCATCCATATTTTGGGAAAATCTACGCAGAAAATGGCTGATGATATCACCACTTTTTTACAGCTGTAAACCTGTAATGTGAATTGATTCTGATTATTTTACAACAATTATAATAATATAAATAAAAATACAGCTTTAGCAAACACTTTCCAAGGTTGTACAGCATTTTAAAGGCTGAAAAATTAAATCGAGCAAGACCAGGGACAACTCCATACTTGACTGTGAAATGGAACCAAATATAGATCTACCCGTTCGATCATATTTTAATTACATTTATTGGACTCAAACTATTTCAAACATCTATCATTCAGCGTCATATATTGCAGATCCTGACTACCTTTAGATATATAAATGAGATAACTTTGTAATAGCCTATACATTGCTAAAGACATACTGCCAACAGTATAACCTGCCTCCATATAAAGCACAACATGATAATAACAATACAATAATGACCAGGAAATAAATCAAAACAAGATATAGGCTAATGCAGAAACTATATTTTCGATGCAAAACATAAAACACTGCTGCTAACAGTATCACAACGTGACATGATTATAATAATGATAATAGCCTAATAATAATAAAATAAGAACGACCAAAACATCATCATAAATGTACAGAAAGAAGACTGAAGGCATGATTATAATAATGATAATAGCCTAATAATAATAAAATAAGAACGACCAAAACATCATTATAAATGTACAGAAAGAAGACTGAAGGCATAAAATACATTCTCCCTAAGAAAGTAATCAAAACAAGATACTGTATAGTGCAGAAACCTTTGTAGAATATTGTTATTTTCGCTGCAAAAAATCAAGACGGTAATACAAATTGAACAGACAAAGACATCCAGTGTGTATCTACCTGGGATACGAATGTATCCGTTCATCAAGCTCCTTCAGCCGGCTACATGAGCGGAATACCAGAAAACTCTCCCTCTTTCAAAGTCGCCCCAGACTCGTTTCCCAACGGGTCTGTGGCCTTAAGCTAGATGCAGATTAGACTAAAATCAAATCTGTGCTTCTGGGGGTCCCTGGAACAAAAAGGTTTGCAATAGGGGTCCATCCGTGGAACAAAATATTTTGAAATGGGGGTCCACGGCCAAAAACTCATTTTGGGGGTCCTTAACCACTGATAGGCACATTCTACAAATGTCTTCATTCAATTTTCTGAAAAAAACTTATGTTGCCATCAGTGTTTCTCAAACTTTATCATGTGAAGGACCCCCAGAATGATATGTATATTTGGCTACGGACCCCCATCACAAAATATTTTGTTCCAGGGACCCCCAGAAGCAAATATTTGATTATAGTCTATTCTGCATCTAGCTTAAGGCCACAGACCCGTTGGGAAACGAGTTTAGGGGCGACTTTGAAAGAGGGCGACTTATCTGGCTACCCATGAGCGTATCAACGCCGCGGCCGGTTCTAGCCCCAACGTCAGGGCAAAATGTTTAAATTGGCTCCGACATGTTGAATTGACCACACATATGACGTTCAGATAAATCAATCAAATAATAAACCCAACATGCCGTCGCTATACGTTCAGCCAGACTCTGAACACTCCAAACAGGTCAAAACCGGGAACGGAAACGAGCTATTTGATTATATGTATCTGGACGGCGTCGAAGCCGGATACACTAAACCGGATTGTCTTGTATGTATATCATGATGTTTGACTATAGATTTATATATATTCATTCAAAGAAACGTCGGGGTGATAAAATATGGTGAATTGACCGCACATATGACGTTCAAATAAATAAATACTATCCTAAAATATCTTAGCAGTAAATCACATGCCACAAAAAGACGTTGAGAGTGTTTAATAAGTCCAAGAGAATACAGCGTTAAAAAGAAACATGGCGGTTCGGCTGTTTACTTTGTTTCCTTGGAAACCCTCGGCGGGGTGGAAGGTGGCTGCACCGCCTCCACGCGCAGTATCCAGCAGTATCCCATATACAATGCATTATCACGCCACACAACAATGAATAACAGATACCCAGTATGCGATATCTACGGATACCTCAGCATTGAAACGTCTGAAAACACGTGAAAGTTTCCCATTAAGTGCATTGATATCATTCTAAACAGGTGTTAAATTAAATGTTAAATAGCTCTAGTGTTTGCTCATTGATTATACAGAAAATGTGTGGAGGGGGGAGGTTTGACGAGGGTGGAAAAAGTGATAAACCGTTTCCTTGGGTTAGAGGTACAGGACTGAATTTTGGTGTGGTAGAAAGAGGATTTTGCAGTGGAGAGGGAGAAGCCAGAAAAGTGTGAGTGAAAGTGAGATAGGCTCCTATGGCTGCTTTGTTTTGTGCCACTTCCTCTCTGCCACGCTGAGAGGTGTTCGCTCTGTTCTGAGGGTTTCAGATAGCCACGGAGCCGGTGGATTTGGGCGTGCTGGCCTGGTTGAGAGAAGGCACTGCCGATCAAACACAGAGGAGATAAAAGAGAGAAAGGATGATGTAAGAGTGTCAGGTGGGAGAGAGGGGAAGGCATCTGGGGTTGGGAGGGAGGAGAAAATGGAGGAGGAGGAGAGTGAAGGGGTTCAGGGTTTTCAGGTTGACAGTCAGAGGATGAGTATGTATAGATCCACAAACTGTGAAAGCCGAGTGCTTTTCTCCCCCTGTATGAGACCTAATATGTATGTTTATAGCTTGCATTTGATTACAGCCTTTACCAAAAACTAGACAAGTAAAAGGCTTTCCCCTGTATGAGTTCTCATGTGCGCTTTTAAAACACCACCATTACCACAGCCTTTACCACAAACTTTACAAGTAAAGGGCTTCTCCCCTATGTGTCTTCATGTGTGATTTCAAATTACTCAAATTGCTCCAGCCTTTACCACAAACTTTACAAGTAAAAGGCTGTTCCCCTGTATGAGTCCTCATCATGTGTAATTTTAACTCATGACTTCGACTACAGGCTTTACCACAAACTGTACAAGTGAAGGGTTTTTCCCCTGTATGAGTCCTTGTGTGTTCTCTTAACTCATCACTACGTCTACAGCCTTTACCACAAACTGTACAAGTAAAGGGTTTTTCCCCTGTATGAGTCCTCAGGTGTGTTTTCAAATGAATACTTTGGCCGTAGCCTTTACCACAAACTGCACAAGTAAAGGGCCTTTCCCCTGTATGAACAACTATGTGCCTCTTCAGAAATGCCGGGTGCTTAAACATTTTGCCACACTCTGTACAACTAAAACCTTTCTTCCCTGCCTGGCTCTGCGTGGAGCGAGTTTGTTTTGACGATGGCAGGTCCTGGGACAGCTTGTGGCTTACAGACAATGTTTGTTCTTCCACAGTTTGTGTCTTGTGTGAATCCAGTGTGTTTACAACCGACTGACCTTCCCTGGTCTCCTCCCGCTCACCACGGTCTTCAGTGATGTCAGATTGAGAACAGTGTAGAGAGAGGAGCTGGTCACCACTAGTTGGTTGTGATGTTCCACAGTCCTCTACATCAGCTTGTGTTTTCATGTGTTCAGTTGAGGTGCTGGCTACAGCCTCTGTCTCTCTGTTTTCATCATCACCTTCACTTTTCACTGCTAGTAATGTCAACGTTGATCCATCAGCCTCCTCTTGTAGAAGCTCCTCCTGTTCCTCTTTAATCTGTGGAGGTTGTGGTTCCTCCAGACTGGGACTCCTCTCCTGATGTTCAGGGAAAAGCTCCTCTTTACACACAGGGAGGGAAACAACGTCTAGGGGAGAATAAAAAGATAAAATGAGAGAAAAAACATTAAAGGTTTGAACATAACATTATTTAATGCAGTGTTTCCTGTTTTATAGCTTTGGTAGTTGGAAGAACTTCAGCTGAAATTCATTTTCCATTTTCAAACTATTCTCATTCTTTAAAAAAGATGCCATGTGCTGCAAACATTCTAATGTAACAACACATGCTTGGAACATATTCCAGTTTGGATGTGTGTGCTCTTCTACTTGTTGGTTCAGAGAGAGAGAGAGAGAGCATGAAACGTACTGTTGTCCAGGTGGTTTTCAGGTTCCTGTTTAACAGAAACACTCCAACTCCTCTTCACCTTCAGGCTGGACTCCTCACACTGGTCTGCAATGAAGGAATATAATAAGGACTTTAATAATAAGGACTTTGATATGACATGAGTAAGGACTTACCACAGTGTTCTGCGATTTATTACTGCCGATGGTTTTCATGCCCATCCTTGCTCATTTATATGAAAAAAAGTAGGTTGGCCGATTCTTAGAGCACAACATTGTATTTTATTTATTTATAAAGGCCTTGTGTGGTAAGCTTCCTTTGTAAGGTCCTGGCCCCCAAGTTGTGGAATAAACTCCCTGTCGCACTTAGAACAACGGACTCACTCGGCTTTCGCCGTGGACTGAAGACTCACCTCTTCAGACTCCACCTAAACCCTTAGCACTACAGAAAATCAATGACTATACATGAAGATAGTTAGCATTTGTTTTTAGGTTTTTTTAGAACTTTGATTATATTGTGTTTTTTTTCTAGATAGTGTGAGAAATTAATCCGCACTCTCAGGATCAAGTTTAAGAGTCTTTTTTATTCAGAATTGCCGCAGCAGCAGCAGGCAAACAGACGCGTTTCGGCTACGCCGTCATCAGTGTTAACTGAATATTCATGATGGAAGTGACGTATATATAGTCACGGTCTAATTACACAGTGCTAGTAGGCCTATTCATGTATACAAAAAAAGACAACAAGAGAAAATAGTAAAAGAAAAAACAATACACATTACAAAAATACAACAATAATACTCCTGAGAGTGCCTCGGGCCAATCACAGTGCGTCTTTTCTGGGACTTGCCTGACGGTTGCTATCATCACTATCACGATAGCGGTACTAGCATCACTTGCCAGCCTATTGGGCTCCAGAAACGGCAGCCATATTTTCATCATAGGTTTGGGTTAGACCTAGTTTTACCAAGGTTAGGTTTAGGAATATGTTTAGGCATAGACACAGAGGTTGCTTTTAGGAATACCTGGTGGTGCCCGTTCCGATATCGCTGGCATTTGACACGGGGCAAGCGTGTTTTAGGCTTGAATTCTTGTATTCAATAAAACACTACAAACCTATCATGTATAACATTACTACAGGTTTAAACCAAAGTAAATAAAACAGTACATACCTGTTGTGATATGTGATATGCATTGATTTATTATGACCACAAGATGGCAATGATATCATAGCAATGAACCCTGATACCTGCTATCTATATATGTGACCCCACCCCAAACATTTCTAGATCAAGGATGTATGATGTTGCCACTACCACTGCTACCAGTCTTGAAATAAATGAATTAACAGAACCCAAAGTTTCTTTATTGATTACAATACCTATGCTGTACAACTTTACTACCGTTTGTAAAGTAAACTAAACAGTACATACCTATCCTGTACAACTTTACTACAGGTTGCATCGTTGCATCAAACAATCCACGTCCCTTGTCCGCCTCTCGCTGTTCCTCTGACAACGTTGAATATGTTTGGGGGGCCATCTCTCTAGACTCTGTAGACTCTGTAGACTCCCTGTGGTGCTCTGTGGAAATCACCAGTAAAAATAACTTTTAGTTATCATTCAGCAACCGTATATTATACCATGACGTAATCAAATAAAACTATAGACGTTTACCATGTTTTGTAGGGTTGAAAGGATCAGTCACTAGAGCTAAAATAATCGTCTTCATCCTGATGTAAACACCAGGAAAAATAAAATATCAATGTAATCCGAAAAAAAGAGAGTAGACAAAACAATCTACAAGCTCAAAATGTGGGACATTGTGAGCTTCTAGATTGACTATTCTTGCTACTATAGGTCAAGAGTTCGGGCCGCTACAGAGTGCTCACACCTCTGTCGCACTGCCAATCCAACTGATATGCCCATACATGTCAGTCCTTGTCCCTTTCATGCACACCATATCGTGACAGCCCATATGTGCATGTCCCCTTTTGTGCCCATATATGGACTTTTTTTTTTTTTTTTTCTTCTTTTTTTTACCCCCTGAATGCTGAACATTGAGATTAGACAACAAACTCCTTATGGGTTTATGGCTGAGTCATGTTGACGTGAGAGCTTGTAGATCTGCTCCTCTTCAAAGCCTTTGATCAGTGTTGCCAGACTTTGCAAAGGAAATAAGCAACTAGGTCTATGAAAACAAGCCCAAGAGGAGCGACTATAGGCCGAATGAGCACTTCAAACCTATATAGTTTGCTATTTCAAAATAGCCGATCTACAAACTCAAGCGCAACCACCATACCACGCAACTTTATACCAGAAAACCGTGGGCCGGCGGTGACTGTGCGTCTATTTGATGATAGTGTATTTTCATCATTACCTGAACCTTTGGCTGAGCCGCCCACTTTAACACGCTGAGGGACCGAACAATGAATATACAAATCAGTGGAATTGCATCATGTCTATTATGCATAGGCTTGCATCGGCAGTTTAGCGTTCACTTGCGTTGGCAGGTTAGCCTCGGACTACTGAGACCTCGAAACAACTCCAACTCCAAACGCATGGTGAAATATATGGAGGAAATGAGGCGAAAATGGACACCATTCTGATTAAAATGCAATTGTATTGAACAATACTGAAGATACGGTTACTTGTACCCACCCGAAGAGAGGTGTAACATCTGTGGCCAGCACTTTATATTTGAAATTAAGCATCTGAGACAGCTATGTTTGTGTGTGTAAGACATACCTGCAGACTGCAGGTATGTCTTAGACACACAAACATAGCTGTCTGCAGTGTGTAGTGTGTTGTTGTGTGTGTAACAGATAGTCTTACATTAAGACGCCCTGCAGTGGCTTTCGCATTGAGACGTGGGTACGGCTGCAGGATCGTCTTACCGACTAGTCAGACAGGTCGGGGGTATGGTCTGCGAAACTGCTATTGCGGCTCTACACATATATATAATATAGCTTCTAATATAGTTATGCAAGGTGTATGCAACTTGTCAGGAAGCCTTGTTTAATGTATTAGTCCGTATTTTTAAATAAAATTAGTTTTTACTAAGTTTGTGTCGATTCCAAATCGAGCATCACTGTTTTGTTTAAACATGACTGCATCACGTGACGTTCATCCATTCCCCCATTCGCTCATACAAGGACATGACGTATGTGTATACTAAGAATGCACAATAATGCTTCCAGCCACCAAAGGGCGCTGTTGCAGCTAACATTGTAGCAAACGAGGAAAAGCAGTGCACTTGGTAAAAACTAATTTTATTTAAAAATACGGACTGAAACATTAAACAAGGCTTCCGGACAAGTCGCATACATCTTGCAGAACTTCTCTGGAAGCTATATTTCGCATTTGTGCATGTGTAGAGTCGCAATTGCAGTTTTGCCAACCATGCCCCCGACCTGTCTGACTAGTCGGTAAGACGCTTCTGCCGTCGCCCCAACGCCACAATGCGAAAGTCTCGGCAGAATGCGTCTTAATGTAAGGCTATGTAACAGACATACCTGCAGTGTGTAGTGTGATGTTGTGTGTGTAAAATACATACCTGTATTGTGTAGTGTGGTGTTGTGCGGGTAACCTGGTGTGTGTAACAGACATACCTGCAGTGTGTAGTGGGGTGTTGTGTGTGTAACAGACATACCTGCAGTGTGTAGTTGGGTGTTGTGTAGTGTCTCCATCTCTCTCTGGAAGAGGTTGCACATGACCTCTGCGGCCGCACGGAGGCGCTCCAACACAAACACTCTGACATCGAGCTTCACACGACAAACATCAACACTTTGTTGCTTTTCCAAAACACACAATATCTCCTCTCCCACCGACGTCATGTGTTCATTTATCTTCAGCAGTACGGACTCCATTTTAACTCCTTTTAATATGACAAGGTTTTCACCATGCGCTGTGTCCCAACCACCATGAAACACCAACACTGAGTGAGACACCACTGCTGAGCGAGCTACAGCGAGCGATTCTCCGTGTGGAGCTTTGCGAAGTCCATCAGAGTTATGTCCTGATAGGGACAGAATAGTACATCTTCGTCCTCCCGACTTTCAGCTCCTCCGCGCAGTCCAAGTGAACACAGCGGAGCTCCTTGCCCCCCGGCAACCACCGTTATGCTTAGGTTCGTTGGCAAACGGCAGGTCGCGTCCCAAAACCACCATGAAACACCAACAGTTCCTTTGTTGTGGAAACTCCACACGAGAAACATTCTACTTCCGGAAGATCCGGCTTCCCGATCAACGTGTTTAACGGCGTGATTCCTAAACCCACCAGGCTTGAGTTAAGACCCGCCTCGCGGAAACGCGAGGACTTCCAGGAGTGGCTGAAATCCCTGCCTGACACATAGAGGGTGGATACAGTCAGAGGAATGAAGACTTGTACTTGAGAAAAGCCTGCATTTGCACAATGCACAGCTATTAATTTCTCACTACAGTGCTCAAAATAAACTGTGCTAAAAAAACAACAACTTGAAACTGACTTAATAAATAATAAAGGGAAAACTTTGTAACTTTGCTAAAGAGAAAAACGTACTGAGAAAGCTATTAATTTGTCACTGCTGTGCTCAAAATAAAAACTCTTACTGATTATCAGTTAAATTGTTATGGTTTGGATATGGCTTTGGGCCTATTATGCTGCGTGTATTATTGTGGATCAGTAGGTAGTAGTAGGTACTTTGCACTTGAGCGAGCAGCACTAACGTTGATGGGCACTTTCATACTTAAGATTATCGAGAGGAGGCGGGTCTTAACTCAATCCTGGTGGGTTTAGGAATCACGCTGTTTAACCCTTAAGTGCTGTTCGGGTCATTTTGACCCGTTTTACATTTTCATTTGGAAAAAAAAGGTAGAAGTTAAAAATGTTTCCACCTGAAACTCACTGGCCTTAAAGATTCTTCTGAGATGAACATGTAAAAAAAATATTTTTGCACTACACCCATGCTACACCCCCCTCATATTTTTTGAACCTTAAGTGCTGTTCGGGTCATTTTGACCCGGAAGCACAGAAATACACAGTATTATGCCAAAACACAGACACACAGTCACCCCCACTTCTAACACCCCCCTTCCGAAGCCCCATTCCGAACCCTCCCCCCCTTCCTATAAGCATGAGCAATATTGCCCAGTATTAAATGAAGTAGTTTTTTTTACATGGATTTCAGCTAAATCAGTAAAAACGCCTAGCTCTTTCAGTGTTTAATGTGATATAGCAAAGCAGAAATGCAAACATTTACCAAATATATCATATGAATTGTTTGGTATTGAGTCAAAGTCAATGTATCATGATGATTTGTTAAGTTAAAATGTATATTAGTGTTGTTTTTTTTAAACCAAATATCCACCGGGTCAAAATGACCCGAACAGAACGAAGGTGTAGTGAATCTGAACAGAACTTAAGGGTTAACGCATGCGCAATAATGGATCCGGGCACTGTTTGCTTTAATGCTTTTCTCCCCCTGGTGGAGGAAATATGTAACTGTTACTGAATGAAAGAAGAGTGATCCACTAGTGATTCAGTAGGATAGAACAGCAGTGAAAAGACAGAAATGTGTGTGGGGAAGAATCATTTGGCATTACTATTACATTGGGGAGAAAAGGAGGTATAAAGAATATTACACTTTTTCCCCTTCTTTTTTGTGAGAATTATGATCATGATAATGAATAATGATCATTAGACTCAGAGCAGTAGCCTAACCCACCTTTCTCCCAGACTTCAGAGTTCAGAGTTTGATGTGGAATTATGTGCAGGACGTAATAAAAGATGTGATTGGGTTGAAAAGAAATCCGTGTTTAATCCAGAGAGAGCCACACAATGGCATTGATTGATTAAATACCGTATTAACAGTTTGTAAAAAATAAAATTAAAATAATAATAAAATGAAAAGGTTCAGTGGTACAGATTCATACAAAAGGATGCTAAAATTATGACCCGGAAAAGCCCAGGGCTTATTTCCATTGATATCCTTTGTATTGAATTCATAGAGATATTTAACGACAAAACATTATAAACAATAATATGCAAAACAATGTAGGCCTATATACAAGTAGTCAAAACAAACTAAAATGTACAGTAAGCAGACTTCTTACAGGGGCCAGTTTGCTGATGTAAGAAGAAACATATATAGAAACGTGTGTGTGTGTGTGTGTGTGTGTGCTCTTGTAGAGAGGTTTTGAAGGAGTGTAATGAGGCACCCTTTTTTCATGACTGATGGTAGGGCATTCCACATAGCAGTACAACTAATTTAAGCCCTCATTTGAGCCGAATCTAGGTTGCACGAGATTGGTAGAGCTTCCTCTTGAGTTGTGCTTGTGTGCGTCTTTATAATATTATTCAAGTAGTTAGACGGAAGGCCTACATGGGTGTCTGTGTGGTGTTTTATCTTTAAGGTTATTGAAGTAGTTTGACAGGTACATGGGTGTCTGTTTAGGGGGTCATTACATGAGGTCGATTTTTTTGTAGACGATAGTTTTTACTATTGATTCGGCCATTTTGACACACGGAGACGCGGTTTCATGACCCTAACCGATACTTTTCGGAATTCGGCTCTGAAAGTGCATTTCTGCGGTTTCGCATTGGTTTCGCACCGGTGTAATATAGGAAATCGGCCGCGAGGGAGAGTGCGATGATGTCATAGCCCCCCTGCTCCCCCTCCCCGCTGCATAACAGTGTCAGTCTGTCATACTAACCGAAAATGTATTATTATTATTTGTGTTGTTGTAGGCCTAATTAAAACCCAGAAAATAGCCAAAACTGAACACATAGTGATCTATTAGCCCAAACCTCATTTGGAAGATACAGATACAATTGCAATCTGTTCCTGAGTTAATGAAATAGCCTAATTATCTACTTATGTATAGGTATCGCTTGCCAAAAAAAAAAGAAAAGAATTGGCTAAAGTGGGCGCAACTCAAGCGAACCGTTTGCGCGCCCTGCCACACAGTGGCCTACAAATGAATAAGTTAACAGTATGATTTTCGCTTCACGTCTCGTTAAACCTTAATATGCAAACATACAACCTTTGTTTTGTTTTGTTAATGTTATGTTATGATGGCGCAAAGGAAGGTTGACTTGCCTCTGTTGCTTTGACCAACACACTGGCATCACATCCATGCGATCAGAAAGTCATGTGGGTGCTTGTATAATATCCAATTATCCATGAGATCATTCCACAGAGTTCGGGTCCCTTTTTTATTATCGTCTGCTGGGTCCAGCGTGGTCTAGATTACCTCGGAAGAACCCCAGTTCTGTTCGGATCATAACACTAAACCCACGCTGTATCGCGCTGATTTACAAGCTGCTGCAACTGTCAGCTGTGAAACTGGATGTGTGCTTCTCCGTATGGCTGTGCGTATCAAAAATAGCAGACATACAAGCTCACAGCGCGGCACGTTGGGACGCGTTGTGAGCTTGAAGCTCTGATATCTTCAATGCGCGCAACCATCGTACGACGAATATAGACTGATCTAATGCGCACAGCCAGCATGAAGCAGAAGCAGCGGAGGTGAGCTTCGCTGTCGTCAGACTTCAGAACATGATACAATTTTAAAATTATGGTAGGTTTTAATGGTTGTAGCTTTACTCCTTTAGACAAATAATAATTATGTGAATAATAAGATTAAATGATAAAATAGCCTAAGAGGCATTTTCCCAGCCGGCCACGGTGGCCGGTGGACTTACCGGCCAATTAAACATTTAACTGGCCAATGGCCGGTAAATACCGGCTAACGGAATCTCCGTGACACAGCTTGAATTCATGCGTGGTCAACTTCTCGTGTAAACACAGAAAAACGAACCAACAACCAGGTGTAAACGCGACGTTTTTTGGGTAATAAATCCAAAACGAGACCGGCAGCGTTTCCAAGCGAACTGGTATAAAGACCCCCTTAGTGTTTTGTATCGTGAAGACCAGGCTCATTGCAAGTTGCTGTACTGTCTTCTACCCTCAGTAGAAGAGTCATCCCAGTGATCTCAGCCTAGCATAATGAGTTAAGTGAGTTCTAGGTGTGAGGCCAAGCAGCAGCCTAGCCAGTTTGTTTTGGGACGTCTGGAGCCTTGTTTTTAAAGCCTTTGTGGTGCTATGGTACCATGAGGTGCAAGTCAAGGGGACACTGGATGAGTTGCTCCAGCTAGAGTCCTCAGTGTATTCCTACAGACCAACATGGAGATCCTGGACAAAAGATATTGTTGACTCAATTTCCCTAGGGGAATTTTTGGGGTACCATTACATTTACTATACAAACAATCTTTGGGCTAAAAACGGACATAGATGCTTTTCCATGTCATCACAAACCATTTTAAGTGGGACCAAATGTACCTGCAAATACTACAATTTACATTTTAAGCCAGCCAGGGGTCTGCAACCTTAAATGTCAAAAGAACCATTTTGGGCAAAAAGCTGTCGGGAGCCGCAAAACATATTTGGGGGTTAACCCAAATACTTGAACCTCACAGCAGATCAAACATACAGATAATCGAGCTTCATTGGCAGTGAAAGCAAACCACTCTGTCCTTAAAATGTTACATTCTCTATTATCATCAGTCATCTCTTTTTTTGATTTATTTATTTTACACATTTTTAAATATTGGAGGACATAAGAATGTGTGCTGTATTACAACAGCAACAACAATACATAAAAAATAATCATCGCTAATTTCCATATCATTGTTTGTAAAGCTACAGGGAGCCACTAGGCTGACTAGGGAGACGTGTGTGTCTCCCGAGCCGTGGGTTGCAGAGCCCTGCAATAAGCATATCAGCATATTATCCTTAGATCCTCTATCTATAAATGTTGTGTGCCAGGGACCCCCAGGAGAGATACTGTGATACTGTATTTAAAAAACAATTAAATAAATAGTTGCAATGTTAAAAAGTCCAAGCTCGCAGCGCAGCAGAAAGTGACGCGCTGTGAGCGTGTATATCTACCATCGTTGATATCCAACATATGCATGGATAAACTGGTTAGAATGATTATGATGGGCCTGGGCTGCTAGTTTAGTGGTCCAGGAACTACACTGCTAATTCAGCCTGACAGCGTCTCGTGGGTTCAAGTCCCGATGACCTTTGCTGAGTGTCACTCCCCATCTCTCTCTTCACATGTCCTGTCAGCCTACTGATCACTATCAATAAAGACAGAAAAAGCCAAAACATCGAAAGAAAGAAAGAAAGAAAGAAAGATGTTTTCAGGTCAGGATTGTATCAGTCAGGATAGAGATTAAATAAGACAGATACAGGGAGACCCACACATAGCAATACTTGTTGCTGTATTGTTCAGTCAGGATAGAGATTAAATAAGACAGTTACAGGGAGACCCACACATAGCAATACTTGTTGCTGTATTGTTCACATGGGTAGGCGAGTATTGTTCACAGTGCTTATTATGGAGTAGGCATGTATTGTTTGCAGTAGTTATTATGGGTAGGCCTAAGGACACAACTTCCACAGTTAGAGGTGAACCATGCATTTAATAGAACATTTCTGTTATGATGTAATATGTATAATACAAATAAAATATCTGTAGCAGTGAAAACCTTTGTATAAACTGTATTGGCATTTCACAGGAAAGTACAGGTCAATAGAAGGTGGACCCAACAAAGCACTGTGGCTTGCTTCCATTGGGGTCCTTTGTACTCAATTCATTGAAACATTAGATGACAATACCATGAAAAACACCACATAACAGAAATCTGAAACCAAACATATGTACATAAACAAATCAGTAAAAAAAAAAAAAAAAAAGTACAGCAAACAGTTCAGAAAAAAGTGGGAGAAAAAGTACAAAACAGTCTGAAATAATATACAAGATAATGACAATCTTGTTTTGTTTGTCTTGGTTTTTCCAGGGCTTAGAAGAGAAACAAATGAAGTGAGTGCCTGTGTGTGTTCCCTTCCTCCTCTTATGTCCTTCCACTCTCTTAAAGAGGTGGTGCCATGATCCCCCCCCCCAAAAAAAAAAAAACATGATTATCAGGTATAATGATTATACTAGGAGATCAGATTATACTACAATCAGAAGACGTGAGGGTTTCAATTCCTTGTGTCAATTGTGTTTACCGTTGAGACGTTAGTCTGTATAAATACAATGGTTTGAATACCTAAGTGTGGCTGAAGAGTTAATGTGTAACACAGCAGCACTAATTAATAGTTTGTGATTGAGCGCCTTGATGCAGTGTGCAGAATATCACACCCATAGTAGCAAAATTAACACATATTAGTTAGTAATTGTTTGGCTGTAGAGCCGCCACATTTACTTGCACTCTATTTTGAAGCCACGTGCGTGTGCATGTTGTGTAACTTGACGATTTTAAAATGTATGTCAGTTTATTTACATTTGCTTGCGAAAATACAATCCTAACCGCGGCCCCGTCACAGACCAGTATCGCCGTGGAAAAAAGCGTCTCTCTGCGTTCCAAGCATTTTGTGGAAGTAGATTCAGAGATAAAGTTGTTTCTTTGAATCAGCAATTAATACGCACCAGGAGCATACAGGGATTACATTGCTTCCTGCTGCTGGCTGCCGAGTTGCATCATGGGATATATAGTGTTTTTGTCATAGACTGTAGAAAGATATGGACAGCGCGACACCATTGCTTTCTATGCAGCGAAAACTAGGTTTTCTTGTCCCTTGTATGGGTGTCGCCATCATTGTTTGAAAGGTACCCCAGGAATCATAAGGAATGCTATTGGCTGCCAACGGTCACGTGGAATCGCAGGGATACATGGGAGAATGTGGTCGGAGCCTCCCGAAATACAGCACACGAAGAAGAACACAGCCGGCTGGTATCAGCTCCTCCCCCCCTCCCCCCCGCAAATCTATCATCAAGTTTAACATAAATGGGACCATATTTGCTCAAAACGCATATCATGGTGATTGAAAGGGATTTTTCACTAGCGACAGGAACCATAAAATATTTATGACAACATTTATTTAGGTTAGAAAATCAAAGGGGAAGACGAATAGGGTCCAATGTAGACAAATTATTTTTGGTACCTCACGGGGGGAAAACAGCGCAACTAGCGGCCAATCATAGGAACTTTGACTTCCGTGTTTGCTTCAGATAAAATCCTGGCAACGACACGCCTGGTTTTTGTTCACCAGCCGCTACTGCAGGTGCTGTTTACTTGGTAACCTTGGTAACCAGATAAGACGTCTCAAAATGTCTTAAAGGACAACTTTGTTTTTTTACAACAAGGGTTCATATTTTAGATTGTAGTTAGAGAAAAGAAAAAGTGAATGTTAAAATGTTTTCATTTGCTTCGTTCTATTGTTTTATCACGTTTAGCGTGCTAAAATGTGGGGCATGCGTACGCATGGGGGCATGCGTACAAGTGGCTAAATATGTATTTTTAGACACAATAAGCCAGCAGTATCTTTATTGCTATTTACATTAACACGTCTAGCCCCCATAAGTCACATCCAACCATGAATGGTTGCGTTGTATCTTGGGAATGGACTTATTCTGTGTAAAATGACATATTTACTCCAACACGCCCATGCCCCAAACACTGAAATAAGAATCTCTAAAACAATAGAACGAAGCAAATAAAAACATTTTAACACTCACTTTTTCTTTTCTCTAATTACAATCTAAAATATGAACCCTTGTTGTAAAAAAACAAAGTTGTCCTTTAAGGGAGAATCGGCTCCCATTAAACTTAGATCTTAAGAATCCTGTGGACGTCTTAGGCAACAATTGTGTTAAGACGTCCATAATAACACTGTATGAATTAAGCAATATTACACGAGAGGGTATAATTCAGTTATCCCACACCCTCGAGTGTAATATTGCAATTATACAACAACCACCAACAAACAAAACACATCAACATATATATTCACACTGTGGGGCAATTCACAATTTAAACAATCGCTAATCTGACTCTTTGGAAGAGTTTGACTGACATTAAATAGTCCCTTTTGTTGATTAAAAAGAGCTGCGCTCTGAGCGCACTGCAGTCACCGAGGCAGCAAAGCAATCACCACAGCTGAGCTGTCAGTTCCAATAGGCTATGCTCCGCCGTACGACCGCATCGCGCAGCGAAAATAGACGATCTACAACAACGCGCCGTGTCGCGCCGCAGTGTTACTTGTAGATCGGCTATTTTCGCTGCACGATACCATTGTATGACAACAACAAGTCCCGGAAACATTTCACAGCCCAAGTAGTTGTCCTGGCTGTACTCTAACTTATCGAGCTCTTCCTTTGACAAAGCACAATGTCTGGTTGGTTTCGCATTCTCCTTATCATAACCATTCATCTAAAGTAAGTCCACCAAATATCGAAATTAAAAGTGAAATCCATTTCCAACGGGATAGTAGTGTAACAAGTTGTTCTCTGGTCCAAGTAGCTAGTTTGCGCTACAAGCTGCTACTGTGTGTTTCCCTCCAGAGGGCGCAGCTGTGCCATATATGGGATAATCAGTTGCAGTGGCGGAGTGATACATTCTTCATGTGATTAGGCCCAGTTCTAGCAGTGCATCTGTGCTCGTTTGATGCACGGCTGGAGAGCCTGTTTTCCATTGAGAGCCGGACTACTTGTTGTATAATCCTCATTATCTTGACCAAGTATCAGCTAAACGGCTTGTCTGCCTGTATGAGTCCTTATGTTTTCTTTCAAAATATTTCCCTTGCATGAAATATGTGTTTTAGAATACCCTTTTAAACAAAGCCTTTACCACAAACTGCACAAGCAGAGTGCTTTTCCCACCCTGTATGAGACCTCATATGTACGTTTATAGCCTGCATTTCATTACAGCCCCAAACTAGACGTGTAAAAGGCTTTCCCCTCTATGAGTCATCATGTGTCTTTTCAAATGACTCATTTGACTAAAGCCTTTATCACATACTGTACAAGTAAATGATGTTTCTCCTGTATGAGTCCTCATGTGTACTTTTAAATTACCACTATGACCACAGCCTTTACCACAAACAGTACAAGTAGCAGGTTTTTCTCCTGTATGAATCCTCATGTGTACTTTTAACTCATCACTACGACTACAGGCTTTACCACAAACTGTACAAGTAAAGAGTTTTTCCCCTGTATGAGTCCTCATGTGTGTTTTTAAATGAACACTTTGACCAAAGCCTTTATCACACACGGTGCAAGTAAAGGGTGTTTCCCCTGTATGAGTCCTCATGTGTACTTTCAAATCACCACTATGACCACAGCCTTTACCACAGACTGTACAAGTAAAGGGTTTTTCCCCTGTATGAGTCCTCATGTGGGTTTTTAAATTAACACTTTGACCAAAGCCTTTACCACAAACAGTACAAGTAAAGGGTTTTTCTCCTGTATGAGTCCTCATGTGTCTTTTTAAATCACCACTAAGACCACAGCCTTTACCACAAACTGTACAAGTAAAGGGTTTTTCCCCTGTATGAGTCATCATGTGTGTTTTTAAATGAACACTTTGAACAAAGCCTTTACCACAAATAGTACAAGAAAAGGGTTTTTCTCCTGTATGAGTCCTCATATGTACTTTTAAAACACCACTATGACCACAGCCTTTACCACAGACTGAACAAGTAAAGGGCCTTTCCCCTGTATGAGTACGCATGTGTGTTTTTAAATGAACACTCTGACCACAGCCTTTACCACAAACTGTACAAGTAAAGGGCTTTTCCCCTGTATGAACAACTATGTGCCTCTTCAGATATGCCTTCTGCTTAAACATTTTGCCACACTCTGTACAACTAAAACCTTTCTTCCCTGTGTGGCTCTGCGTGGAGTGAGTTTGTTTTGACGATTGCGGGTCCTGGGACAGCTTGTGGCTTACAGACAATGTTTCTGCTTCCACATTGTGTGTCTTGTGTGAATCCAGTGTGTTTACAACCGACTGACCTTCCCTGGTCTCCTCCCGCTCATCACGGTCTTCAGTGACGTCAGATTGAGAACAGTGTGGAGAGAGGAGCTGGTCATCACTAGTTGGTTGTGATGTTCCACAGTCCTCTACATCAGCTTGTGTTTTCATGTGTTCAGTTGAGGTGCTGGCTACAGCCTCTGTCTCTCTGTTTTCATCATCACATTCACTTTTCACTGCTAGTAATGTCAACGTTGATCCATCAGCCTCCTCTTGTAGAAGCTCCTCCTGTTCCTCTTTAATCTGTGGAGGTTGTGGTTCCTCCAGACTGGGACTCCTCTCCTGATGTTCAGGGAAAAGCTCCTCTTTACACACAGGGAGGGAAACCAAGTCTAGGGGAGAATAAAAAAGATAACATGAGAGAGAAAAGAAAAAAAAAAGAAAAAAAAAAAAACATTAAAGGTTTGAACGTAACATTATTTAATGCAGTGTTTCCTGTTTTATAGCTTTGGTAGTTGGAAGAACTTCAGCTGAAATACATTCTCCATTTTCAAACTATTCTCATTCTTTAAAAAAAATTGCATGTGCTGCAAACATTCTAATTTACCAACACATGCTTGGAACATATTCCAGTTTGGATGTGTGTGCTCTTCTACATGTTGGTTGATAAGAGGATAACCATACAATGAGAGAGAGAGAGAGAGAGAGAGAGAGAGAGAGAGAGAGAGAGAGAGAGCATGAAACGTACTGTTGTCCAGGTGGTTTTCAGGTTCCTGTTTAACAGAAACACTCCAACTCATCTTCACCTTCAGGCTGGACTCCTCACACTGGTCTGCAATGAAGGAATATAATCAGGACTTTAATAATAAGGACTTTGATATGACATGAGTAAGGACTTAAACAAAACAGTGATACGCGATTTATTACTGCCGATGGTTTTCACACCCATCCTTGCTCATTTATATGAAAAAAAGTAGGTTGGCCTATTCTTAGAGCACAACATTGTATTTTTTTTATTTATAAAGGCCTTGTGTGGTAAGCTTCCTTTGTAAGGTCCTGGTCCCCAAGCTGTGGAATAAACTCCCTGTCGCACTTAGAACAACGGACTCACTCGCTAGCTTTTGCCGTGGACTGAAGACTCACCTCTTCAGACTCCACCTAAACCCTTAGCACTACAGAAAATCAATGACTATACATGAAGATAGTTAGCATTTGTTTTTAAGTTTTTTAGAACTTTGATTATATTGTGTTTTTTTTTCTAGATAGATATCCATTTGCACTTCTTATATTACTGTTGATGTACTGACATATTATCTTGTGATGTTTTGTATCTGCTTATTGTAAGTCGCTTTGGATTAAAAGCGTCTGCTAAATGCCTAAACTGTAAACTGTAAGGTAAATAAATGTATGTAGCGCCTTTATCCAAGCAAGCGAGTCTCGTGTTATGTAGGGCTGTCCTCGACGCAGGATTTATCAAATCGTTTCGAGTCGCGGGGGTTAATCCGACGCGTCGACGAATCGTTTATGTAAAAAAAAAAAAAAAAAAAAAACACAGGAAAAAAAAGTGGTGCTTTAAGCTTTTAAACCACGTCAACGTAATACAATAAAACAGCAATATGTTTTAAGCCTTTAAAGTGAATTAGATCCATGAACTACAGTGCATATTGAGACATGATAGCGGTGGACACTGGACATTAATGACGATAAGATTGCGTCCAGCCGTGCGTAATTGTGAATTGTGGAGCAGAGTAGAACAACGGAGGAGAGAATAATGCATCTCTTTGACAGCATGTCGTGTATTATTTCCACAGGTTGTATTTTCTCAGAGCACAGCGCTGCTGTATCAAGAGCTATGTTGCCGATCTGGTGCGAGATAACAAAAAGAAAACAGTTCGCCCGTCGCTATTCATTCCTCAGCCTGAGTCTGACCACCACACACACACACACACACCCACGGCAGTGAAAGTGAAAGCGCGTAGCGACTCGCGCTGGCTCTGCTGCTTCTTTGGCCAGCTCTCAAGTAGAATAACAACAAGTCGACGCATTTCCTCTCCAACTTCAAAATAAGAGCTCCCTGTCATATGATCAAGGCAACTTTCAAGTCACGTGAACTGATTTTATTTTTAAGTCTAGTTTACAAGTAGTAGGAAGTATGGACTCAATAAGAATTACATGACAGTCACAGTCCAGCGCTCTCATACCGCACCACAGTAACCGGTGTGATAAAAAAAATAATATATTTTTGACGGCTCGATTCAAACAATTGGCGTCGATTCCGGGGGCTTAAAATGACGCGTCGATTCGTCGATTTTTAGAGGACAGGCCTAGTGTTATGTATTGCGAAGGTCACATGAGCTTGGAAACGAGGGAGCCAGAATAGTAAAAAAAGAAAATGGGGTTAACTGTCACTCACAGCGCATCTTTTCTGGGACTTGCCTGACGGTTGCTATCATCACAATAGCGGTACTAGCATCACTTGCCAGCCTATTAGGCTCCATGCACGGCAGCCATATTTTCATCATAGGTTTGGGTTAGACCTAGTTTTACTAAGGTTAGGTTTAGGAATACGTTTAGGCATAGACACAGAGGTTGCTTTTAGGAATACCTGGTGGTGCCCGTTCCGATATCGCTGGCATTTGACACGGGGCAAGCGTGTTTTAGGCTTGAATTCTTGTATTCAATAAAACACTACAAACCTATCATGTATAACATTACTACAGGTTTAAACCACAGTAAATAAAACAGTGCATACCTGTTGTGATATGCGATATGCATTGATTTATTATGACCACAAGATGGCAATGATATCATAGCAATGAACCCTGATACCTGCTACCACCCCAAACATTTCTAGATCAAGGATGTATGATGTTGCCACTACCACTGCTACCAGTCTTGAAATAAATGAATTAACAGAACCCAAAGTTTCTTTATTGATAGAAACATTACAATACCTATCCTGTACAACTTTACAACAGGTTGCATTGTTGCATCAAACAATCCACGTCCCTTGTCCGCCTCTCGCTGTTCCTCTGACAACGTTGAATATGTTTGGGAGGCCATCACTCTAGACTCTGTAGACCTCTCCCCGTGGTGCTCTGTGGAAATCACCAGTAAAAAGAACTTTTGGTTATCATTCAGCAAACGTATATTATACAATGACGTAATCAAATCAAACTATAGACGTTTACCATGTTTTGTTCAGTTGAAAGGCTCAGTCACTACTTGTTCTAAGAGCTAAAATAATTGACTTCATCCTGATGTAAACACCAGGTAAAATAAAATATCAATGTAATCCGAAGAAAAGAGAGTAGACAAAACAATCTACAAGCTCAAAATGTGGGACATTGTGAGCTTCTAGATTGACTATTCTTGCTACTATAGGTCAAGAGTTCGGGCCGCTACAGAGTGCTCACACCTCTGTCGCACTGCCAATCCAACTGATATGCCCATACATGTCAGTCCTTGTCCCTTTCATGCACCCCATATCGTGACAGCCCATATGTGCATGTCCCCTTTTGTGCCCATATATGGACATTTCTTTTTTCTGTTTTTTTTTGTCTTCTTTTTTTTACCCCCTGAATGCTGAACATTGAGATTAGACAACAAACTCCTTATGGGTTTATGGCTGAGTCATGTTGACGTGATAGCTTGTAGATCTGCTCCTCTTCAAAGCCTTCGATCAGTGTTGCCAGACTTTGCAAAGGAAATAAGCAACTAGGTCTATGAAAACAAGCCCAAGAGGAGCGACTATAGGCCGAATGAGCACTTCAAACCTATATAGTCTGCTATTTCAAAATAGCCGATCTACAAACTCAAGCGCAACCACCATTATTTACACGCAACTTTATACCAGAAAACTGTGGGCCGGCGGTGACTGTGCGTCTATTTGATGATAGTGTATTTTCATCATTACCTGAACCTTTGGCTGAGCCGCCCACTTTAACACGCTGAGGGACCGAACAATGAATATACAAATCAGTGGAATTGCATCATGTCTATTATGCATAGGCTTGCATCGGCAGGTTAGCGTTCACTTGCGTTGGCAGGTTAGCCTCTGACTACTGAGACCTCGAAACAACTCCAACTCCAACCGCATGGTGAAATATATGGAGGAAATGAGGCGAAAAGGGACACCATTCTGATTAAAATGCAATTGTATTGAACAATACTGAAGATACGGTTACTTGTACCCACCCGAAGAGAGGTGTAACATCTGTGGCCAGCACTTTATATTTGAAATTAAGCATCTGAGACACCTATGTTTGTGTGTGTAAGACATACCTGCAGACTGCAGGTATGTCTTAGACCCACAAACATAGCTGTCTGCAGTGTGTAGTGTGTTGTTGTTGTGTGTAACAGATAGCCTTACATTAAGACGCCCTGCAGTGGCTTCCGCATTGAGACGTGGGTACGGCTGCAGGATCGTCTTACCGACTAGTCAGACAGGTCGGGGGTATGGTCTGCGAAACTGCTATTGCGGCTCGGTCTACACATATATATAATATAGCTTCCAGACAAGTTCTGCAAGGTGTATGCGACTTGTCAGGAAGCCTTGTTTAATGTATTAGTCCATATTTTTAAATAGAATTTGTTTTTACTAAGTGTGTGTCGATTCCAAATCGAGCATCACTGTTTTGTTTAAACATGACTGCATCACGTGACGTTCATCCATTCCCCCATTCGCTCATACAAGGACATGACGTATATGGAAGAATGCACAATAATGCTTCCAGCCACCAACGGGCGCTGTTGCAACTAACATTGTAGCAAACGAGGAAAAGCAGTACTGTAGCGGTTTGTTAGACGCTCTGAAATTGACGTGCGGGGTGCCAGTCAGGCTTAGCCTGACAATAAAGAAAATACAAATAATAACAAGTGCTACAAAGCGTACACACATATAAAGTATGCACCCTTGTTCAAACCCAGAAGTATACCTTTTTTGAAACCATAAACCTTTTGATTGTACCAGAAACCATAAACACAGCAGAAACTCATATGCACAACAATGAGAATAATAAGGAGACCACACACACAACAGTACCAGTTTGAGGGGTTTGTATTCAGTTCAGGGGGGGTCAGAGATAAGTTCAGTTCAGTTCAAGTCATTCCATTCAGAGCAAAATAGCAAATAGAAACGGTTCCCCACAAAAGAAAATTAGAAAAATCTAACTCAAAGTTCTCCTTTAAGTGACCCACAAAAATCAATGAAAAACGAAAATGAAACCTTCCCCTTTAAAGAAAATAAATGCACGTCAGCTTTCCTCTTCATAGAATGAGCGTTGGGTTCTGACCGACCTGTTTTGAGTTGTTCACGGACTCCTGGACATTAGGCACTTGCTCAAGCTGTGTCACTGCTCCGGGTAACACACTGGAAACACCTCGTAGCTGTAGCACGCAGCCACGCACACACACACACACACACACACACACACACACACACACACACACACACACACACACACACACACACACACACACACACACACACACACACACACACACACACACACACACACACACACACACCGCAGGCTCCGTGTATGACAAAGTAGATGTAGCGCTGTTAGCTCGTCCAGCCAGCAATGATGGGCGATCGTGCAGGGGAAGACATCCATGCAGGCTCGCAGCAGATTCTCCTCCGTGGACGCTCGTATCGCACGCAATCGCCACTATAACTGACAGCTAACGCTAACAAACAGACGCGCTAACACTGTCCTTGTCGGCAGTCACCGCAGCCTCGGCTCTGTCCACCATAGCCTCCTCCTCCAGAAGCAGCACTCACTCGCGCCGATTCCATTCATAAAATGGGACGGACCAACGCGTTGCATGATGCGGGTGAGTGGATGAGCGTGAACATGGGTGTGCGCGTTGTGACTTGAGTTACAGTTAAAAAATAATCTGTAGTCACATACCCCTGAACAGATGGAGTGCTGTACTATCTGTGCAGAAGAAAAACTGACCTCACACAGCATTGGGCCAAGGTGTGCACAACAGCCTTGGAGTGTGACCAAGTTTTCAGGGAGTTTCACGACAGTGAGATTGGGGGCCACTGTGTAGCGTAGAGAAAACTCATGCTGCCATCATCAAATGTTATTACTGGCCGGGGATGCAGAATGACATTAAACAATTGGTAGGGCACTAAAGTCAACTCATATTTCTTATAGTCACTGATGTTTGTAATTTAGATTTACTGTAGTGGACTATATTCTTTCTGAACTTCATGCTTACAATGATTCTGTACACTCTCTTCTTACAGATCCAACAGTGCCCTCTGTGTCAATCAAGGCGCTCGAATCTCAAGGAGAAATCGCAGTACACACCAATACAGGTGCTATATTTTGTGACACTAATAAGTGCTCATGTCAGCACCCCAGAAAGATATCGTCATATTCATGAAAACATGTCTTTCAGGTGGACCAGCCCTTCGAGTTGGTCGGAATTGACCTTTGCAAACTAACAGAATCGGGGAGTGGCAACATGTACATATGTGTCATGATTGACTACTTCACTAAGTGGGCAGAGGCCTACCCACTTAAAAATAAAAAAAAAAGCAGAGGGGATTGCAAATTGCATAATGCAATGGGTCTACAGATTTGGTGTGCCTCAGCGAATTTTAAGGTGAGGCATATGGGGGGGTGTGGGGTTGGGGTTAACTGATACAATAGCTATCACAATAAAACTTCTCCAGTTGATGACTTACTTTTTTCTTTTGTTTTTCATGTTTTCATCTGCCATGTCTCACCTTAAGTGACAACGGCCTGGAATTTAAAAATGAGGTACAGTAAAAATAGATATAAACTTTATTTATATATTTACATTTTTTTATCATTAGAGCAAGCCCTGGGCTACATCTGTGCAAAATATGGCACTTTTAGACTGATTAGCACCAAAAAACCCTGAGGCCCCCGAATAATTCTGCTCTCTTTTGTTTTCAGAAGGTCAACCGGCTTCTTCGTGAGGGGCTGGGGATCAATAGGAGCTATACAGCACCCTATCATCCACAGGTACAAGTTTCAAGTTCAAGGTTGTACTTTATTGTTGCGTCTTTTGTACAGGTACATAAGAGTAAAACTTATTTTTGTTGGGCTTCCTAACAGACCAACGGCCTGTGTGAAAAAATGAACGGCACCATCCAAAGGCAAGTTACATTTGGTTAAAATATGCTATATCATGACACAGATGTTAATTAACAATGTCTTTAAGTGCCTTACATGACATGATATTTTCAGGACTCTTGGCAAACTTGTCACTGAGAACCCCAAAAAATGGGATGAGAAGCTAGAGGCATGTATGTTCAGCATCCGCACAAAAAAAACATTTGACAACAAAATTCAGCCCGTTTAAACTGATGTATGGGAGGGAGGCGCGAACTCCAACTCGAGTGCCTGACACTTATGAGGTTAGAGGTTTTAATTATTGCTGGTGGTTAGTGGTGGTGGTCATAATTGGTCTAACTTAATAAATTATAATGAACACTTGCTTTTTTGTACTTGTAGATAACCGATGAGAAGGTGGAGGGATTGATTGGGAAGGAGGTGGTGAGTGATGGACTGAAGGAGCAGGGGGAGGTGTACAAAAAGGTCATCCACAACATGCAAAAGTCCCAGGATAAAATCCGTAAGCGGAAACATTTGCATGGTGTGGATGACCTTTTCAGGGTTGGGGATTTTGTCCTTCTCAAGAACATCCGAGAAGAGCAGCGCAAGGGAGGGAAGATGAGGACTGACATGATGGGTCCTATGCAAATAGCAGAAATTGAAGGGAAGAGTGTTAAACTGGTCCACAAACTGGGCACCAGAGTTGCCAACTTTGACCAGATAACACGTTACATCGAGCCAGAGGAAAGGATTCCAGCCAAGTTAAAGAAGCTTGGTTGCCCTTCTCCTCTGGCTTCATGTTCCCCTTCTGCCCGTTCACCCCCATCTTTCAGTCCAGGCAAATCCCAATCTCCTGCTCCCCCTGCTCCATCACCAGTCCACTCACCTCACCACCTCCCTCAGACCATCCAGCCCCCTGAGCCTCAGACCATCCACCCCCCCTGAGCCCCCAGCCAAGCAAATGGCAGGTAAAATGATGGAACCCATCCAGACCATTGGTAGTTACATTCCACTATGTGACATTAAATATTTTGTTGTTAGATTCCTCTCTGTACAAATGACTACATTCATGTGTATTTCCAGGCACTGATGTTTGGCAACCAACACCAGTCACGCTGCTACGATCAAGAGTTGGCCCATATCCGCTCTGTACACTGGACATCAACTGTCTCAAACCGACTGTGTGGTTGGAGAGTCAGGTATAACTTTTATAAGGACCTCAGATGCTGGCTCATTGAAATACAGTATAATGAATGATATAAAGTTATTTTTGTTTATATCTGCAGGTAATCAATGCTTACATACTAAGCATCACCAGGAGGGCAACGCAGAATGTTTTTATGGTGGACAGTTATGCCATGGCTGATATATTCACCAGCTAAAATGTCAAAATTCTGAAAATTAAGTAAGGATCACCATAGTTATGCTTAATGTCTATGCTGCTATGCTTAGTCCATTTTAACAAATGAGATGATTCTAATTATGCAGGTGCAGGTGACAGATTACCATGCAATGATTGGTGCAGTTGGCCTAAACCAACATTGGATGCTAATGGTACCTATTTTGTCCAAATATTACCACCACTTAAGCTTCTAGTTGGCTACATGACAAATTATATTTGTTCTAATCTTAAAGGTGATGTATCCTAAGGCCCATAGGGTCATTTTCTTTGACCCTTTTGGGGCAACAGATGAACAACGCAAAAGGTGTGCTGATTCCACTAGGTAAGCAAATCCAACACTTATGTAGTTAATGCAATGATTTGAAGTGCTAGTAATGGTTTGCTTATTAGTGCGGTGGCTTAGTGAAAGGATAGTTCAATTGCGGATACAAGCGCAATTTTTTGCATGATGGTTCCTTAGGGTCAGTTATTGAATTTTAACCTAGGAGCCCTTGTCAAATATCTATTTTAAATATCAAATTGCAAGACTATCAATATCAATGAAATATGTGAAAATCCGCCTAGTATTTTTCAGACTATATACATCATAAAATGATCAGATTACTTCCAAATGTGATAAAGTTGACTCATTTTGACATTATTAATGTCACAGAACATGAAGTATCATCAATAACACCTTTATTGTCTTTATTATTATCAATAACACCTTTATTGCAACAAAGAATACAAATGAATATGCATCATAGTTTGAAACATGTTATGGAGCTGTGCATTCTGTTTAGCTGTCACAATTGCATTTGCAAAGTGGGGAACAGTCCAAATATGCATTGCTGCATTTGCAGGTACTACAGTCACCTTTACAGGCACATCTGATCAGTTCTCTGCAAGCTCTGGAAACCTCGGGAATGGTCAGCCAAACTGGCACCCATGACCCTTCTTCCTTGGCCCATCCAGATAGTTCTTTGGAGAAGGAATCACTTGGTGGCTTTGTGTGCTGGTGGCCCAGATGCCCGCTTGGTAGACTGCCCGTTTCACGTGCTGGAGGAGTGCAGCCCGGGTGGGAGGTAGTTTCTCCATTGTTCGATTTTCTTCACAGAAGAGTTATTTTCTTTTTTTGTTGATGGAGTTCAAAGGACTGGATTTGTCGTACAGGATGACTGTCAGTCTTTCAAGCTCCCGGAAGTGCTGGCAGTCAACATCTAGTTGCTGGAAGGGATAGGCTTGCCAGGCCCGCCAAGCTGACTTCTTCTTCCATTAACTCTTTTAGTGCCCGCCATTTTTCTAATTGGGTGGGTTGCTGTGCCAGCCATTTTCTTGCCATTTTCTTACCATTTTGGCCCAACTTTGCAGAGCCACAGAGAATCCAAAAACATTCATATATGAGTGAATGTCATTCCACATATAGATTAGGTATCCCTAAGCTCAGGGTTGAAGACCCTGAGCTTTTATTTTGTATAGTTTTTTAGTTAGAAGCCCCACAGTGAAGTGCGCTTTCCCTCAAAATGTCCCCTGGGAATTAGTTTTCAAGTTAGAGCCATTTGAAAAAAAGAAAATGTATGAAGCTGTACTGACTGTATGCAGTCAGTTACAGCTTCATGCAGCACACCATTGGAAAGCTTATGTTGTTTTCTCTTACTCCCGAAAATTTGGAGTTTGGATCTTGGCTACTTTTGTCACAGGATGTGATAACGTGCGGAGACGCACGCTGACTTTAGTTGTTATGAATGCAGCAAAGTTGAACTAAAGGGCCCCCAGCAGATGGCAGTGCTGTATGAAACAGAACACTGTGTGCAGTCTGTCAGGAGGCCAGCAGGGACACTTCACTCTCACTGTGACATGCACATGCACATGCACATGCACATGCACATGCGCGCGCACACACACACACACACACACACACACACACACACACACACACACACACACACACACACACACACACACACACACACACACACACACACACACACACACACACACACACACACACACACACACACACACACAAAACAACATTTGCTTTACAGAAAGGTCGTGTTGGAGGGGAACCAACACATCACTGTTGACTGAGCACAGTCACATGCACACATGCAAACACACACACACACACACACACACACACACACACACACAAAAATGAGAGCTTTGACTGTCAAAGAAGATAGCAGGGGGGACACTGTGACTCAGTGTCACATGCACGCACGCGCGCACACACACACACACACACACACACACACACACACACACACACACACACACACACACACACACACACACACACACACACACACACACACACACACACACACATATGCACACAAATGATAAATGGTGCATTTATCATTTGTGCCCCAGCCTCTACTGTGCAGACAGTAGAGGCTGGGGTTCGAACTGGTGTCATTCAGATCACTGGCCACCCAATTTACTCAGTGAGCTAAGAGACCCCTATATATATCAGACCTTGTGCTTGCACACACACACACACACACGCACACACAATATAAGTTCAACTCTGAGATGAGAGAGAACTTTTTTCGTTCACTCTCATATCATCATGACCCTGTCATGACACATATATTGTATCCTCTGTATAGTCTGAACCATCAATTCAAAGTATTTACTACATCACTAAGAATATTGAAATGTTATTTGCAGACCAGATTTGAACTCGCAAACTTGCGATCTAAAGCTCACGTATCTACCAATATTGCTACTTGAACTCAAACTTTACATCGTCTTAGCTTGACTGGGAATGAGAGAGAGAGATTATGGGCTCACATTGGCAACTTTGCAAAAAGTAGTTACCACAAACACATTTGTATAGCGTTCACATGTTCAGGTGACATGTCATATATATAAACACACATAATGCAGTGTGTATCTATTACATATTACAATCACATGTTTATGATTCAATAGCTCTGTTGGTAGCACCCTGACCTCTCATGCGCAAGATTACAAGTTCGAGTCTGGTAAAAAAAAAATATCTTATTAGACTGGCCTTGCCTGGGCTGGGCCTGTCCTGAACTTGACCCTTCTTGAGCTCCAAGCTCTTGTGAGCTTGGAGGTATGGCAAACAGAGCAGAACAGACATTTGCATTTATTTCACAATAGTAAAAACTGCTGCACCTTATCTGGGCTTTGAGAATTCAGTGTATGAATAACAGCGGTTGCTGAATGAGTGTAAATGCATTTTGAGAAAAAGAAAAATGATACCATTTGTTCGAAAAGTGCACCCTGTATATATATATATATATATATCTAAATATATGTAACGGAGATGATCCGAACCTCCCCACCCGGCTTCGTACCCCGGTCTCCCACGCGAAAGTCCAATATCTCGCGGCTGTAGCTCGGGAGGTAGAGTGGGTTGGCCAATGATCCGTGGGTCAGAGGTTCAAATCCCAGCTCCTCCTGTCAACATGTCGAAGTGTCCTTTGGCAAGACACTGAACCCCACGTTGCCTCCAATGAGTTGGTTGGTGCAAGCTTGCCACCATTGGTGTGTGAATGTGGGAAGTGAGGACGCTGGCGTCGAATGTTCGCCGCTTCACTTCCCAATGTATGAATGAATGAACGATTGTAAAGCGCTTTGAGCACTTGGAAAAGCACTATAAAAATGCAATTCATTATTATTATTATTATCTCAACCACTAGACCAAAGAGATACTAGACTTTTGAGGCTTCAAGGCTGGGGCTGCGACTCTCTCCGTCACACAATATATATATATATATATATATATATATATATATATATATATATCAGTGGCGATGCGTGCCCCAAGGGACCGGACCTTCGGGGACGCCCCCCCCCCCCCCCCCCCCCCCCCCGCGCGTGCACATGCGCGCAAATTGTATGCCTTTTTCATTCTTCTTTTTCTTTTACAAAACTGGTTAACAATGAACAGCAGACTGTACAAGGCAAGCACGCTGGGTAGGCTTAACCTAATTAGCACTACACAGTACACACATACTCCAAACCAAGACTTTCAAACCAATGCCAATATAAGGATTAAATAGATGTGCGCTGCTGACAGACAGAGCCACACAAGACACAACCAGCGCAACCAATCGAAACGTCCATTTAACATAGCGCGCTTTACAAAGCAAAACGCACTGTCCACCATCATGTAACAACACCAGCTATCAATGTAAAGAAAGACCACGTCAAGAAAGACCCACATTAAATAGACAAAAACAGGCCTAAGTGTATCAATCTGTCTTTCAATGTTATGTGAGATACATAAAGTGGTTCCTGTCTAAATAAGCTGTAAGGTTTACTAGGATCTCCTTTTAGCTGACCAGTGATTTGTACTGTCATGAAACTGTACCTTTTCCAATTGCAAACTTCTAATACATTCTTCAATGATCAATCAATGGAAATTAAATGCACAGCGGCATATCCAGCAATATAAATTAATTCAGTTTCTCTCACCAATGAAGTTGTTCACTTGAAGAAAAGAAAAACATCCTCCTGTCCTTTTGTGTGAATTTCTCAAAGATGGGTTCATAAAGCTATCATTCCTTTTAAGTTCTGTCCATCTTTTCATAAAACAGTCTTCTTGAAAAAGGCAACGATAATAATAAATCCACAGCGTTCACTCCAGCTGCAGCCATGTCGCGTCTGTTTACTTTACAAGTTTCACGTGTAGTGCATAGTGAGTGTGAAACATGCTTGTTGTTCCACTCCAAGTCCCGGAAAAGCCGTGTTGTGATTGGCCAGTAGTCACTTAACTCATTCTGATTGGTGGTTGAACGTGGGTGTTCCGTATACCCTGGACCAGAGCCCTCAAAATATGATTGGTTGATCAAACTGACAATCCACACCAAGGCTTGTATTATGGGGAACTGGCTCAGGGAATTCTGGAAGACCTGCGCGTGAGGGAGAGTAATCTGCGCAGAGACTCTGTTATTTTGGCTGTTATTTTCCCCAGCACACAAGCACTCCCTATGCACAGAACTTGGGGAAGAAACAACTACGAGTATAGCGAGCGAAACAGTGCAGTTTAACAGATTACCAACACAAATAATTGTAATTATTTTAATAAAAATAATAAAAAATAAAAATATATTTTTTATTTAAAAATAAAAATATTATTTTCTTTCTTCTGAGGATCCCTGGGTCTTCTCTGAATACCCTGAAGGTCCTGAAAATTCGCCACTGATATATATATATATAAAAACTCACAATGTGACATAGCCCATTGTAAAAAATGCACATTTTCATGTAGATAGTCTATTTTACAAGATTGATCAATGATATTTTCTACAAGCTCACAACGCGTTGCGCGAGGCTACTAAATGGTAAATGGTGCATTTATATAGAGCTTTATCCAAAGCGCTTTTACATAGATTGTGCATTACATTCACCCATTCACGCACACATTCATACACCGGTGGCAGAGGAAACCATGCAAGGCACCAATCTACTCAAGGCAAACTTCAAAGTCTTCAATCAAAACCAGGAGCAACTATAGGGGTTCAGAGTCTTGCCCAAGGACTCTTCGACATTAACTCAGGGGGAACCCGGATTCGAACTGGGAACCCTTCGGGAACCCTTCATGTTCTAATAACAGTTTCTCCACCCCTGAGCTATGCCGCCCCTGCTACAAGTACAAGCTCACGTTGTGTTAGAGATAGGCAATCTCGTTCATTTCAGTGAACGGATCATTTCACGTTCCCCTGTGTTCTATTTGTCTGTCATTCAATGTTATATGAGATACTTCAATGGTTTCCAGTGGAAATAAGCTTAGGCTTTTCATGGATCTCCTTTTAGTAGCCTAGACCTTGTACCAGTGAACTGTACCGTCATGAAACTGTACCTTTTCCTATGCAAACTTCTAATAAAGTCTTCAATCAATCAATCAATCAAACCCCCCTGCCAGCCAGGGGGAGGGGACGGGTGAACCACGTAGGCTACACTCGTACAGTGACCAATCTGGACCAAACAAAAAACAACGAAAGCAACAACACAACGATGCTGCCACCTGGCCGTCAGATGAACATATTACAACGTCATTTTATACTTAGTTTCATGTTGCCTATAAATGTCCTCTCGTGCCAAACAAAGCTACTTTGAATGAATGTCACCACCTTTATCGTCGTTGTCTAACACAGTTAGAAGAAAAAGATTTGATTGTATGTACAAGACACAAACAATAGGTTGACGCGATCAACCTGGTTACCACCGCGCTCTGACTACTGGTGCGGTATCCCTTTAGATCAACATGGAGGAGAATGGATCGCACACAGCGAAACATTTGTTACATTTCAGATCATAATGTCGGTCAGGTTATTGTAAATCAGATTGGTTTGGGTCAATCAAAGGTTACGCTCTGATGTAATGTCCTCCTCATGCCAAAAAATCTACTTTGACATGTCGGAATGGAGAGATCCTCCCGTTTATCCAGTCAGTTATAACTTATAAAACTAACACAACGCCTCACAGCGCGACGCGTTGTGAGCACGTTGTTTATCCAGTCAGTTATAACTTATAAAACTAATACAACGCCTCGCAGCGCCACGCGTTGCATGTCAATACACGCGCGTGGATAAAAAAAACACAAGCAATCTCCACAAATAAATACGGTGTGCAGACCTACATTGCTGGATCGCTGGATCGTTGTCTTCCACGATCGGTTGTCAGGCGAGGGCCTCGGGGGTAATTCCAATAGTCTCAATAGCTCTGGTCCATAGCGTTAGCGATAACGTTTGTTTCTCATCCATGCAAATGCAACAATAAAGAAAAAACAACTCTTCTCTTGCCACTGTGCGATCCAATCTCTTAGTGTACCTGGTATCCATATGCACGCGGGGTCCACCGGCTTCAACGGCCGTAGCGTAGTTTATATCCAAGTGAAGTCCACAGAATAGCAAAAGTAAACTCCGGGGGTCTGCAGGCAGGTATCCACACTAAAACGAACCCTACCCCCCAACCCTAACCTCAGTAAGTAACGGCGAACGCAATCCGAGTTCAACTTCACACGCAGTTTCCAGCTGGGAGGCCAGGAGGGGGCTGTGCAGTGGCCAGCAGTGGCGTCAGTTCAGCAAAAGCTAAGGTATGGCAACATGACTGGTGTCTTGCATGCACGGTCGCGTGCCCTCACGCGCATGCAAGACAACAGTCATGTTGCCATACCTTAGCAACAGACACAATGAAAAGTACATTTTATTATTTCCCCTGTATAGCTAAGCAGATTAATGGGTGATTTCAAAAGAATCGTTCACTTTGTGATGCAAGCATGAAACTTGGTACATATACACTTCGAATCCCACTCTTTTCAAAAATAGCGGTAGCCAAGCAAAATTTCAAGATGGCGGCCCCCGAAATCCAATATGTCCGTCCTAAAATGTTGTTTTTCCTTTATAACTCAAATTGCATTGATTTTAAGACCCATAAATGTATTGATGTTGAATATAAAGATGGGCATTGCGAATGTTTTGGTACCAAGTACATGTCTGTATCTATTACTGATCTTGAGATACAGTATATAGTCGGAGTAGATTAATAGCTAATTTCATAAGAGTCGTTCACTTTGTGATGCAAGCATGACATTTGCCACAAATGCTCTCTAAGGGACCCTCTTATGGAAAAGGGCGCTGGCCACTCAAAATTCCAAGATGGCGACCGTTTTCTTCAAGATGGCCGCCACCTTAGCGGAGCAGATAGTGAAATGATCTATCAGGACGTCATACAAGCATGAAAAGTCCCATGAACCGTATCCATACCTCACTCAGACACATGAAATGTGAAGATGTTCCCAAGATGTTCCCATAATCGCATTTGCAACTGCACAGTGCTGTGCAGACAAAACCCAATTTTAAACATTTGCACCTTCCGCTGCAGCCTGATTTGCAGCCACATTTGGTGAGTTCTTGGCAACTCTCTGCAACTGGTGAATTGGCTATCCAGAAGATCAGCCATTCTTCACCAAACCTCTTCCATCCCCTGTCAGCTGGACTCTCTGATTCTGGCTGACGCTGGGTGGACTGACCCCATATGCAGCCTGCCTGATACAGTACGCAGCACGTTTAGTGGGTTGAAGCAGAGTTGCTCTTGTTGGAGGTTCGGGCAAACATGTCCAGTCTAGCTTCATCCACACTAACAGCTGTGCTTGATCAATCATACATAAGGACCACAAACCGCTCCAGTGTCTTCAGGTCAACTTCATTAAGTTCAATGGGATATTGGCTGAGTTTGGTGAAGATGGGAGAAACCTCTGAGCAAATATCCCATGTTTGCCAGGCAGACTTTTTGCCTTTTTTGCGAAAGGCGGATACCGTATCGAAACCAGTAAAGGCATGAAAGAACAGTATGCCTTTTGCCTTTTCTGGTCCAATACAGCGGTACAGTTCATGTACACCAATCCACCTTAGACTCTGACCATGACCAAATGCAACCCACAGCTGCTGGAGACCAAGGACCTGAAGTGAGGGAAAGATGCTTAATCCTATGACGAGAATGTCAGTATCATTTGATCAGGATGGCTTTGCTACCCTCCTCTGTGGCATGCCTGGCATGTACAAAGATCTGTGTATCAGCTACTTCATGGAAACATTTGTTTAGACTAACCAGACTGGTTTCAGAGGTGCTCAAGACATCTGGTCCCTTGGTTACAACAACCATGTTTGGCACAGTCATTTGTGCAATCTTGTCAGCCAGAAAGTGGAAGAGGTCTGTCTTGTTATCATTATGTCTGAGAAAATTGTGCCAATTTGAAGGAACTTTATTTTTGTTTGTCACTTGGCGTCGACCTCCCTGGCCTCGTTTGGATCTTGTTTCCATTTTGAGGCTTGATGGACTGTACACATCAAAGACAATGTGTGTACTCTTATATTTCATGGCATAAGCATGTATTGTGGGTAGAACACCAAGCTCTGCAATCACAGAGTCCAGCTGACTGGGGATGGAAGAGGTTTGGTGAAGAATGGCTGATCTTCTGGACAGCCAATTCACCAGTTGCAGAGAGTTGCCAAGAACTCAACAACTGTGGCTGCAAATCAGGGTGCAGCGGAAGGTGCAAATGTTTCAAATTGGGTTTTGTCTGCACAGCACTGTGCAGTTGCAAATGCGATTAAAACTATTTGGCAAAACACACATCTTGGGAACATCTTGGGAACATCTTCACATTTCATGTGTCTGAGTGAGGTAGGGATACGGTTCATGGCACTTTTCATGCTTGTATGACGTCCTGATAGATCATATCACTATCTGCTCCGCTAAGGTGGCGGCCATCTTGGAATTTTGAGTGGCCAGCGCCCTTTTCCATAAGTGGGTCCCTTAGAGAGCATTTGTGGCAAATGTCATGCTTGCATCACACAGTGAACGATTCTTATGAAATTAGCTATCAATCTACTCCAACTATATGCTGTATCTCAATATCCGTAATAGATACAGACATGTATTTGGTACCGAAACATCCGCAATTCAACTTCAATACATTTATGGGTCTTAAAATCAATGCAATTTGAGTTATAAAGGAAAAACAACATTTTTGGACGGACATCTTGGATTTCGGGGGCCGCCATCTTGAAATTTTGCTTGGCTACCGCTATTTTTGAAAAGAGTGGGATTCGAAGTGTATATGTACCAAGTTTCATGCTTGCATCACAAAGTGAACGATTCCCTCATTAATCTGCTTAGCTAGTAGCCAAGAGATGGCAGCTGCCATAACTTGCCATACCCAATTGCTAACGTTCATACTCAATTGACACCTCTGTCACAGCACGTCTGAAAGACGTGCTTGTGCTGCGCGCACCACAGAGATCAAATACATTTGTATAATATACAATACAAGGCAGAGAAATGGGCAGTTATCATTGATTTTATATTAGATTGTAAGTGATCTCTTGCTCACTGGATGTCCTAGGCACATGAATATCATCGCAAAACAACGGATCTTTGTCAGATTAAAGATCAAAATGTGATTTTTCAAAAAAAAAAAAAAAAAAAACCCGAACATGTTCGTTTTTTGTATTTCATAACGCGTTTTAATAAGCCGAACATGTTCGGTTTTAGCACTAGATGAGTTAAAAGCAGATGTTGTGTCACAACCAGAATATGCATGAAACATAGGCAGGGCTCGAGATTTGGGTTCCCCAAGGCTTTTGCACATACTGTTGATGTGATAATATCTGTATGTTCTGCCAATTCCGAAAGCCACCCAGATGTCAGTTCAAGGTTGAAGTACCACTAAATCATGGAACAAGCCAGCAAGGATGACAATGACATCAGTGTCCACAGTGTGTAGAAGGACAGTCTCCATGCTCCAGTGCATGTTGTACATGAACCACAATCCTAGTGTCTGCCTCCTCAAGATTGCAAGAGTCCATGCTACTGGAACCAAAATGTGACATGCAAAGCTTTGTTTGGTGGCCAGCTGAACTCTTCAATCCTGGATGTCAAAAAGTCAAACAGCTTTTTATTGATTGGGTCACGAAGAAAATCCATCCAATTTACTCGTAGCTTTGTCTGTCCAGACACTTTCCTGCGAACACCATGTCCTCTCTTTTCACGGGTGGACTCCTCACTCCTTCAAACTGTCTGGGATGTGTGCGTCCCATACAATTTCCAAACGCTTGGTATCATGTAGCTGCTTCTGCAAGTAAGGAATGAAAACCTAATCTGCATAGGTATCAAATGTGCTCGCTCTCACAGTGGGTAGGCAGTGGACAATGACTGTTCCATCCAGGACTTTGGAGTCATAAGTTGAAGTTGGCTCTGGTTTCCCTAGCTGCTCAATACATTGCAGCAGCTTAGATTTGGTGCCTGTCAGGTGAAGTTTCCCAAAGTCGGAGAGGGAAAGAGGGAAGGACTGTACCTCATCTCTGAAATCTGATGTCATTGTCATCCTTGCTGGCTTGTTCCATGATTTTGTGGTACTTCAACCTAGAACTGACATCTGGGTGGCTTTTGGAATGGGCAGAACATACAGATATTATCACATCAACAGTATGTGCAAAAGCATGGGGGTCTCAAATCTCGAGCCCTGCCTACGTTTCATGCATATTCTGGTTGTGACACAACATCTGCTTTTAATGGAAAGGGTAAGAAGTCAGCTTGATGCTGTGACAGCAACATTTGTCCATCTGGCAAAGCATCCCTTCCAGCAACTGGCTGTTGACTGCCAGCACTTCCGGGAGCTTGAAAAACTGACTGTCATCCTGTACGACAAATCCAGTCCTTTGAACTCCATCAACAAAAAAAGAAAATAACTCTTCTGTGAAGAAAATCGAGCGATGGAGAAATTACCTCCCACTCAGGATGCACTCATCCAGCACGTGAAACGGGCAGTCTACCAAGCGGGCATCTGGGCCACCAGCACACAAAGCCACCAAGTGATTCCTTCTCCAAAGAACTATTTGGATGGGCCAAGGAAGAAGGGTCGTGGGTGCCAGTTTGGCTGACCATTCCACAGGTTTCCAGAGCTTGCAGAGAACTGATCAGATGTGCCTGTAAAGGTGACTGTAGTACCTGCAAATGCAGCAATGCATATTTGGACTGTTCCCCACTTCGCAAATGCAATTATGACAGCTAAACAGAATGCACAGCTCTATAACATGTTTCAAACTATGATGCATATTCATTTGTATTCTTTGTTGCAATAAAGGTGTTATTGATGATAATAAAGACAATAAAGGTGTTATTGATGATACTTAATGTTCTGTGACATTAATAATGTCAAAATAAGTCAACTTTATCACATTTGGAAGTAATCTGATCATTTTATGATGTATATAGTCTGAAAAATACTAGGCGGATTTTCACATATTTCATTGATATTGATAGTCTTGCAATTTGATATTTAAAATAGATATTTGACAAGGGCTCCTAGGCTAAAATCCTTTTGTATGTCCTAAGGAAGCCTCATACAAAATTTGGCGCTTTTATCCGCAACTGAACGATTCACCTAAAAACGTGCACCAAGCCTCTGCACTATATATAGGTATTGTCTTGAGTATAGATGGATTTAATTGCAAAACAAATCTATGTGAAAAGTAGATCAACACATACTTTCCTCATGCTTTAGAGCCTTCATGAGGCACAAGAATCTGAACGTGTCAAGGTGGGAGTGTGTGACCCCGGACCATCCCCGCAAGCGGGACTCATTTTCATGTGGGGTGCTTGTCTGCATAGTAAGATTATTAAAATGTCCAATTTAGACATTCAGCAGACGTCTAAATAATCTAAATAACATTCTCATACTTTATGCTCAAGAACAACACATCTAAATACCATAAATCAAATTTATTGTTAAGGTATGTGTTTACTTATTTAAAGTGCCCTGAAATCAGAAATTATTTGTTCAAGGCTGCAGAGCAGATCATCCTTCAGCAAAAGACTGAGTACCTGGACCTCCCGGTTAACCCTGATGACCTCAACCGGGACCGGCTGAAAATAGCCACTGAGCTGATTAATAGCTCTGGTAGGTTAATGCAAGGGATCTTTGTATCAGCCTAACCAAACAATTAAATGTACTGTACTAAACACACACATCTTCAATAGATGACCTGTCTGAGCTATGCCACCACTGTGGCCAAAAGAATCGTCTCATAACGACAGAGGAGGTTGAAGAGGAAGTTGAGCATGATCTCTGGGTATGAGGACTTTAAATGTTTTACATGGGTAGCACATAATCTTTCATGCAAATAGAAGTGGTTTAGAAAATGACTTTTATGAGAAGGTTTCAATTGAAATGGCATTATTTTAATATTTTTTTGTTGTGTATCAGAAATGTTGTTAAATGAAATTCATGATTTCTTACAGATTGAATGCACAAGCTGCCAGAGATGGTATCACTCGGCTTGTGTGGATAATCCTCCATCAGAGGAGGACTACTTCTGTCTAGCGTGCACGTTTTAGTTCACCTCATTCTCCTCCTCATGCATTTTGGACAGATGCTACAGGTTTGATGTTTACCTGATATCATTAGGAACACTCAGTTGTTTTTCCTTTGCACTCTATTAGATCACCCTTGTCAACTGTTCATGCCATTTATTATTATCTTTTATTGTCTATAGTGACTGGCCTGAGATTGGGAGGACGGCATTTAATCGAGGGCCCATTTATGCCGAGTAGGACTTCCTTCTGCGACCCATCAAGCTGCCTCACAGCTTGGACTCCATCATGCATAGAAGGAAGCATGAGGTCAGTCTGTTGCTCTCCCCAGGTTGGCTGAGGGGCCCCCGGATTGGACAAATAATGAAGAAAAGGTTGTGGGGGGAAAAAAGCAGCCTCCCGCAACTAAAACAGGAGCCTCCTGCTCTATCTGGTTCCTACCGCTACTACTCAGTCAGCATACAATTTTGTCTGCTAAATGGCCTAATAGCAAAGTAGTCATGGTTCTAGGACAATCTGCACAGTCTACTAAAATGTTCCATATACAGTTATGTGCAATAGGCTTCCATGCACTTGTCCCATTTACAGCCTGTGTGGCACTTGGGTTTCTTTTTATGTTTCTTCCATGTGATTGAGCCAAAAACAATGTTTGAAAAGTGTCTCCTTGAATCTGTACATGCTTGTTGAATAGCTGGTTTTGAATGTGCTTATTGTACTATTTTGACATAGTATCTTCAGGATAACATCTTTTAATAAACAATTGACTATCAAAGGCTATTTCTTCTCCTTGTATTTCCTATTTCCATCCAGTTAATTGCATCAAAGAGTATATTTAGTCATATATTTACAGTACTGATCATCACTTGCTTACGTCAGCAATTCATGACTGACAGAAAATTCCATAATTATCAACCGAAGAGATGTGTAGAGTTGAGGTTAATGGGCTTGATATTTATTTAGTAAATTCTAAGTGATATAATGTGTGTATAATGTGTGAGACCCTAGTTATAAGGTTGGAACTGGCGCTGCATGTTTAGCACAGGACATGCAGCAGGTGGTGCTGTTTTGTATATACACAGCAGCATCCAGTTGTTCCAGCAGTCGATCTCACATGTGTCATGTCAACTTGCTCCCAATCTGAGTTCCCAGAGGTATTCTTTTCCGCCACTAGAGGGCGGACTTGTTCCCCATGTGTACACTGAACACACATGAGATGAGTTAGACCATTACCATGAGCAACTCACAACGCCTCGTAGCGTGATAGGTAGGACGTTGTGTCATAGATTTTCTTTGGCTCGTGACTGCGGCTGATCGAATCCTACATATCTTGTCTTTTGCTCTTTTTTTTCATTTTTAATCATTCTGTGTTTTATGAGTGCATGACTGTTGCATACAAGTAAGATTCCACAAACAATCGGATGATGTGTAATGGTATTTATTGATATATTAGAAGCATGAAGACGACATTGTCTCCGCCCCTTCCAGGAAACATCTGCTGACGTGCGCGTCCCCGAGGGCATTGGAATCCAGACAACTCGATCTCCAGACAAGCTGTGACACCTGCAGTGTGTAGATGGGTGTTGAGTGTGTAACAGACATACCTGCATAGGGTGACCAGACGTCCCGGTTTACCCGGGACAGTCCGTTTTCAAGCTGCGTGTCCCAGTGTCCCGACAAATATCTCTAAAACACTAATATGTCCCGCTTTTCAACATTCACTGCAAAATTGTCCCGGTTTTCGCCAGAAATAAAATAATAGTAGCTGTTTTTAGTGGTTGCATAGACATTTATCTTGTTCTTTTCACTAAAACATGCTCACCTAACCAATCAGAAAACATGAACAAATTCATTGCGTGTCTGAATTCAACACCGAGGCTTTTTGTCAATCACTCACTGCCTGCATGCAACCCTGCGGTCAGGGGCGGTGACGTTTCAATATTCAAATGGGTGCTCGTTTTTGACCCCGCCCCCCCCCCTCCCCCCCCCGCCCTCCCCCCCGCCCCCGCCCCCGCCCCCGCCCCCGCCCGCCTGCCTGCCTGCTCGGCCAGCCGCTTAGACAAAATGATAATAATGACCATTGCTATGTTTGGCCACTAGAGGGCACTGAAAACCCACAACGCTAATATGTTCCCCATTTTCAGCAGTTTTGTGACACTTTGGTATCATGCCAATAAAGCTCCTTTGAATTTAATTGAAAACCAATGAAACAGAGCAGCCTGAATTAAAAATGCAGACAGGCCTATACTTGAGTAACTGTAAATGTACAAACGTATTGGTATCAAAATATCCCATTTCATGTCAGCAAAAGAAAAGGCATTTTTTTTTCCATCATTGAGTACTTTATTTACAGTTTGCCAATAGTACAGTGGTACGATAACGATGTCATAAAATGAATGCACTGTAGGAATTTTTTTATGACACACGAGCAATCATGACTTTTCAGCAATCAGTGTGTTTCAACATCTTAACACAGTAATTAATGCATGATATTGCACCTACATTAACATGCTACAAGCAGAAACAGACCTTTTTTTCCCAAGATCTTTGTCTATTTTAATTGTGGAGGAACATGTTTTTTTTTTTTATGTAATATTTTCTGTGTAAAAAGAAAAAGAGAAAAAAAAACCTAATAAATATTGTCAAAAAAAATGTGGATGAAACATCTCTCCCTCCCTGATCGCGGTCTGTCACCTTCACTGTGCCTGCTGCAGTGCTGCTTGGCCATCATGGATCTCTATAAATGAAAAGGGGGAGAGGGGAATTAAAAAAAAAGTATTACAACCATGACATTGACAACAATATTGCTACAGTAAATTACAATTAGCCTATTATAGTAAACCTTGCATCATGCAGTACAGTATTTTTTAGTTTTTTAGTACCTACCATTTATTTATCAGGAACGTGTTTCTCCTCTGGGCTCCTCTTGAGATGAAGTCATTGGCTATGACATCCAGGTCAATCTTCCTTGCCAAATCACTGTAACAGTCTAACAGAGCAAGGTGATTGAGTCTTCCTTGCCCCATTGTGGATCGCAGATAGGTTTTCAGTCTCCGTAGGCCAGAAAATGACCTTTCTGAGCTAAACAAAGCTAAAGTTTAGCTTGCTTGGTCAATGTTATCTCAATGGAAACCAGCTTTAAAGCTTTCAAAGCTTTGTTCTGTGTATCTCCTGTATCTTTAAAGCTGGTTTCCATTGAGATAACATTGACCAAGCAAGCAAAACTTTAGCTTTGCTGCTCCCTATGTGAATGAGGCATAAGAACAGTTCAGTTGAGATTTTTTTTTAATTATTTTGGAGGTGGGGGTAGAATACTGTAGAGCTACATGGCTACATCACACAGAGTAGACATACAGCCAGGATGTGGAGGCGGGCTATGACGCTGGGTGACGCCCTCGAAAGGGACAAAGCCGACGTGTGATATCGGCCGAGTGCCAGGAATGCAGTTTGGCCAGTTTGGGGCGAACGAGTGCTAGGAATTGTCGGCGAAAAATCAATGGGCTCTCATAACAGTACGCTCAAGCACTCACGCGCCCCCTATGTTCCCGCCGCTGCCTGCGGTGCATGTGTGCGCGTGCACAAACGTTAGAGAATGGGCACGCGCGTGCTTTGAGGGTCCCAGTTTTAGGCAACAGTGGTTTGCGTCCCGGTTTGAGCGGCTGAAAATATGATCACCCTATACCTGCAGTGTGTAGTGTGGTGTTGTGTGTGTAACAGACATACCTGCAGTGTGTAGTGTGGTGTTGTGTGTTTAACAGACATACCTGCAGTGTGTAGTGTGGTGTTGTGTGTGTAACAGACATACCTGCAGTGTGTAGTTGGGTGTTGTGTAGTGTCTCCATCTCTCTCTGGAAGAGGTTGCACATGACCTCTGCGGCCGCACGGAGGCGCTCCAACACAAACACTCTGACATCGAGCTTCACACGACAAACATCAACACTTTGTTGCCTTTCCAAAACATACAATATCTCCTCTCCCACCGACGTCATGTGTTCATTTATCTCCAGCCGTACAGACTCCATTTGAAGCGTTTTAACTCCTTTTAATAAGAGAAGTGTTTTCACCACGCGCTGTGTCCCAACCACCATGAAACACCAACACCGAGTGAGACACCGCCGCAGAGCGAGCTAAAGCGAGTCTCGGTGTGGAGCGTTGCGAAGTCCGTCCGAGTTATGTCCTGATAGGGACAGAATAGTACATCTTCGTCCCCCGACTTTCGGCACCTCCTTGCGGTCCAAGTGAACACAGTGGAGCTCCTTGCCCCCCGACAACCACTGTTATGCTTAGGTTTGTTGGCAAACGCCAGGTCGCGTCCCAAAACCACCATGAAACACCAACAGTTCCTTTGTTGTGGAAACTCCACACGAGAAACATTCTACTTCCGGAAGATCCGGCTTCCGGATCAACGTGTTCAACAGGCACGGTTTGCTCTAATGCCTTTCGCCCCCTGGTGGAGGAGATGTGTAATGTCACTGAATGATTGAGACAGACAGACTGACAGACAGTAGGAGCGACAACACAGAAATGTGTGGGGGGAGGAAAATAGAAAAGAGGGAAAATAAAAGGGGAAAAATGCATAACAAAACGTTTTATTTAAAAATATGTTCACCTATTTTAACCCACCTTTCTCCCGGACTCCCTCCCCAGTCAGTCAGAGTTCAGGGTTTGATGTGGAATTGTGTGCATGATGTAAATTGTAAATTGCATACAGTAGAGGGAGCAATACACAGCATTATACTGTATCAACAGTAAAAACAAGTAGGCCTACAGTGGTACGGTGTCAGGCATATTCGCCTGCCCTAGACGCATTTGGTCCTTTCGCCTGGCATTTTCGCCTTGGAGGAGAGTCTTTTCACCTACCTGTCTGAGCCATTTCGCCTACCCTCAATTCTGCTGTCAGACTGTCCATGTTTTCATATTATCTCTTTGTCATTTAAATATTATAGTGACTGTGACAGTGGTGTTACATGTCAAACCTACACACGGCTATCCTATGCACTCCATAGTAATCACATAAATACAGAGCTATTGTAATCAGGTGAGCCCAAATAATTAATTAATCCATGTCCCGATACTATACATTCTTTGGTGCAGTATTGAACAGTATTGTAAAATGAACAGTGTTGTAGGCCTATATTGTTTTAACATTAGGCTATACAGAATAGACCTATATATGTAGGCTATTAGCCTATATAGGTCTATATACCCAGGGGGCAAAGGAAGGTGTGCTGCATTTGCCCCGACATACAAAGTTGTCCACCAGAAATATTATCTATGACCCAGTAGGATCACAACCTATATGGACAACCCGGTCAATTTGTACAACAAAGTCCAATATGGCCGCCCTCAATATTAGCCCCTATTAGTTTTAATGGGAGGTGAATAGGGCAAAATTTTAAACTGAGGGATATTTCCACGAAACTTCACAGGTTGATCAATGGTATACATATGAACATTTTTTGTATTGCAAGTTTCCATGAAATCCAATATGGCCACCACAATATGGCCGCCATAATGTAAGGACCCAGAAAATAGGTTTTGCCTCTAACTTCTGAACCAGATGAGCTAGAAACGCAAACTTGGTGTCTATTTCATGGTGTCTGACCATGGGAGACTCAATGGAATAGCTAATTTTATTATTGGGTGTGTCTGGACCTTTATTGTGCATATTTGCAAGATGGTTGACCCCCAAAATAGAGCTTTAACATAATTTCTACCATGATTGTTGAATGCTTTTGCAAATACAAGCAATATGAATCCATTTGCTAAGATTTATGGCACAGAAGGGACTTATACCTGTATTATTCTTGAGTTTGCATGTTGTCAAAATGGCTGTAAACGAGATATTATATTTCCTGTCCGATTCTACTGTATGTAGTTGTAGCAATGACTTGAGATAAAATCAGAGACCAAAACAATGTATCTTAGAAATTATTTTTTAATTAAAAAGAATAGAAAGATATAGAGAGATTATCTCAATGAAATGAATGCAACTGCCTTTTTGGGTCTTTCACACATAGACATGCACATGCTTTCCAACAACTTCAGCTTCAGGGAAATTATAATGAACACATGATTAGAACAGGCTGCATTATAATGCAAATAATTGCTAGTCACTATCACTGTCATGTGTACCTATCCTGCTGCATCTTGTCTCCAGTCCTTGGCAACGACACCCCAAGTAGCATGCAATTCCCTTCGTCGCACATGAACGGTTTTTCTGGCAGCCTTTGATACAGCTACATGATATTGCCTTGTCCATTGATATAGGCCAGGCTGGCTCTGTAGATGGACAGGGGACTGCCTTCCCATCACTGAGAGACCATCCATATTCAGTGAAGCAAGGGATGTCTGGCGTCGCGATGTGTGCACTTGTATCTATTATGGCTGCTAGAGCAGCTCTTTTCAGGTGCAGGCCAAAGGCATTTTCTGTAGGTGGCAGCAGCTTCAACAGGGTTGATCGGTTATTTAGGAACTTGTACACTCTCAGCTTTGCCAGGTCAAAGTCCTCCGAATGGTCAGCTTTTGATGCATATACAGCTATTGTGAGGTCTCTAGCCTGATTCTTGACATCCTCTGAGAGGGAATAAGAGGAAGTTTCACCAAACTCCTGAAGTGCAGGGAGATCTAGACCCATGCTGGTCTTGAAACATGCCTTCTTTCCAGTGAAAAAGGGATAGCTGGTGGTATCTCTGCCACTCAGGCTGTGAATAAAGGGCAGGGCATGCCACCTCCTAGACCTTCCAGAGCTGTGGGTGAGAACAGAGCAGGATGCATATCTTCCTATCCATCACTTGGTCTCAGCCCTTGGACTCGCACAGTGTCGTGCCCTGCCCTTTATTCACAGCCTGAGTGGCAGAGATACCACCAGCTATCCCTTTTTCCCTGGAAAGAAGGCATGGTTCAAGACCAGCATGGGTCTAGATCTCCCTGCACTTCAGGAGTTTGGTGAAAATTCCTCTTATTCCCTCTCAGAGGATGTCAGGAATCAGGCTAGAGACCTCACAATAGCTGTATATGCATCAAAAGCTGACCATTTCGGAGGACTTTGACCCGGCAAAGCTGAGAGTGTACAAGTTCCTAAATAACCGATCAACCCTGTTGAAGCTGCTGCCACCTACAGAAAATGCCTTTGGCCTGCACCTGAAAAGAGCTGCTCTAGCAGCCATAATAGATAAAACTGCACACATCGCGAAGCCAGACATCCCTTACTTCACTGAATATGGATGGTCTCTCAGTGATGGGAAGGCAGTCCCCTGTCCATCTACAGAGCCAGCCTGGCCTATATCAATGGACAAGGCAATATCATGTAGCTGTATCAAAGGCTGCCAGAAAAACTGTTCATGTGCGAAGAAGGGAATTGCATGCTACTTGGGGTGTCGTTGCCAAGGACTGGAGACAAGATGCAGCAGGATAGGTACACATGACGGTGATAGTGACTAGCAATTATTTGCATTATAATGCAGCCTGTTTTAATCATGTGTTCATTATAATTTCCCTGAAGCTGAAGTTGTTGGAAAGCATGTGCATGTCTATGTGTGAAAGACCCAAAAAGGCAGTTGCATTCATTTCATTGAGATAATCTCTCTCTTTTTTTCTTTTTTTTTTTTAATTAAAAAATAATTTCTAAGATACATTGTTTTGGTCTCTGATTTTATCTGAAGTCATTGCTACAACTACATACAGTAGAATCGGACAGGAAATATAATATCTCGTTTACAGCCATTTTGACAACATGCAAACTCAAGAATAATACAGGTATAAGTCCCTTCTGTGCCATAAATCTTAGCAAATGGATTCATATTGTTTGTATTTGCAAAAGCAGTCAACAATCATGGTAGAAATTATGTTAAAGCTCTATTTTGGGAGTCCACCATCTTGCAAATATGCACAATAAAGGTCCAGACACACCCAATAATAAAATTAGCTATTCCATTGAGTCTCCCATGGTCAGACACCATGAAATAGACACCAAGTTTGCGTTTCTAGCTCATCTGGTTCAGAAGTTAGAGCAGGGACGTGCTGGGCCCCCGATTCAGCCCGGGAAAAAGAGTTGGAGAGGCCCTCATTGCGCGCTATAGAGAGAGATCTCTCTATAGCGCTGCTGCTACTCAAAGATTTGCCATTTCAGATCATGACAAGTGACAAGCCAGTGGGCCAATTACATGAGTTATATTTCGTCGTTGTCGGGTGGAAAGCTTGTATGTTCAAAACTGTTTGTTTTGTATTTATCATTTTAAAAATGATTTAAACTAGTGAAAACAGCCGATCTACAAGCACACAACGCCTCGCACCGCGAGATGTTGTGTGCTTGTAGATCTGCTGTTTTCACTACTTTTGTGCGACTGCCTTGTATGATGAAGCAGGGCTTTGCTTTGCGAAAAAATCTACACATTTGAAACTTGGAGATACGAGTTTTCTGCCCGACAGTGACGATTTACTTTGTTGGTCACCCAGCCCCCAAAATGGAACGAAGGCCGACATATTATTGTGGGCTCGCCTATAAGGCGAGCACACTTTAGATATTGTCATTATTTATTTGTTTATCTATCAATCAGTAGACGGGATTTCGGTTCCTTTCTACTCCTACATACTTAGTGAGAAAATGAAAATAAAAACATCAATGTGTTCAGCTTACTGTGGCGCAGTGTGCTATTACTTTTTATAGCAATCGGCCAAATGGTGGCGCTGTAGGAAGCCTTCGAAAGTGCGAACTTTGAACAGGTATAGCTCATGCTGTGTTATACATACAGACATGAAACCTGTATACACGTATGCGTCTCCTCATGCCGAACAACTTTTACCCTCTAACTTTTGACCCCTGACCTTTAGGTCTCCCACAATTCGGAATAATATGAAAAACAGTAAAAATCTATCTCCTCCTGGGTTTTTTTCGTTACGCGCACAAAACTTTTTTCACATGAACTTTGGACCAATACGGTCAGATTTATCTCGGTGGATTTCTTTTAAAGTGAAATATCATTTTTTAATAATTCAATAGATATTGCGGTTTTATGCAAATTATTCTTCTGCCTCTAAATCATACATGCAAAGTTACACGTTCATGGCATTTGGCAAAGATGTAGAGGGTTAGTCAAAGTATCACTGAAACCAATTTTATTCCAATCGGCCAAAGGGGGGCGCTATACGAAGCGTTTGAAAATTCAAACTTCAAACGGGCATAAGTCATGACTCGTTACGTTTGAAGACATGCAACTTGTTACATGCGTGCTTTGACTCGAGCGGAAAACATCTGTGTCGTTGTTAAGTAAGCTCCGCCCTTCGATTTTCCGCCAATTTGAGCAGTTTGTAAAACGCGTAAACCCGCTTTTATTCTGAAATTTTCGCGTCACTTGCACAAAACTTTTTTTACGTGAACTTTGGACCGATATCTAAAGATCTGTCAGATCGGATTTCTTTAAAATTGAAACATGCTTTTTTAAATAATTCAAAGAATATTGCATTTTTATGCAAATTATTCTTCTGCCTCTAAATCATACATACAAAGTAGCATGTTCATGGCATTTGGCAAAGATGTAGAGTGTTATTCCAAATATCACTAAAACCAATCATACCCCAATTGGCCAAAGGGGGGCGCTATATCTTTTTGAGCAGTTTGTGAAACGCTTAAACCCATTAGGATTTTTTTGCAATTTGCATGAAACATTCTACACACAATCTAAGGACCTTTATCTAATATGCCTATGAAGTGCACACACACACAAAAATTATAATAATAATGAATATAGCTGCAAGTAGCGATAAAGTGTCCAAAGCCAAAAACACCTCAAATCATGAACACAGCCTGCAATGTGCGTGAAATCTTGCAAACACATTCCCAATAGGTCAAGGAGCAGATACCACCCTTCTTACATTGGCCTGTTATAGCGCCACCAGCGGGTCAAATTTTGCACAACACATTTTTGGAACAAAATGGACCAATCTTTGACGTCAGTAACGTCAAAGAGAGCACTGCCTGCGATCTTGACATTTTGTACATATAGCCATTGTTTTCTGGCTTGAAGCGAGCCCACAATTGTTTCGAAGGAACAATATTTTCTAGTTTTATTTTATTCCTTAATGGCCGGCCTGGACCGGCCGGGAATGAACCGGCCGTTCGGGAGTTGTCCCGCTTTTCCCAATGGCCAGCACGTCCCTGAGTTAGAGCCAAACCTATTTTCTGGGCGCTTATATTATGGCGGCCATGTTGTGGCGGCCATATTGGATTTCATGGAAACTTGCAATACAAAAAATGTTCATATGTATACCATTGATCAACCTGTGAAGTTTCGTGGAAATATCCCTTAGTTTAAAATTTTGCCCTATTCACCTCCCATTAAAACTAATAGGGGCTAATATTGAGGGCGGCCATATTGGACTTTGTTGTACAAATTGACCGGGTTGTCCATATAGGTTGTGATCCTACTGGGTCATAGATAATATTTCTGGTGGACAACTTTGTATGTCGGGGCAAATGCAGGTTTCCTAAAAAAAGGCTGGTTTGCCCCCTGGGTAATAGAAGATATATGCTACACCTAAATAGCCTATAGAATCAACCTTGCCTGTCACAGGCATAAAACAACTATTTTTGCCATTTTTTAGGAATAAAATGTGTTGTAAATAATAAATGTCAAATAAACTGTTAGATTCACTTGACACCACTGTCACAGTCACTATAATATTTAAATGACAAAGAGATAATATGCAAACATGGACAGTCTGACAGCAGAATTGAGGGTGGGCGAAATGGCTCAGACAGGTAGGTGAAAAGACTCTCCTCCACAGCGAAAATGCCAGGCGAAAGGACCAAATGTGTGTAGGCGAATATGTTCTAGGCGAAAGTGCTGGTGACCAGTGGTACAGATGTAACAAAGGATGTTAAAAGGATGACCCAAATTTCCTTTGAGGTCCTTTGTATTAAATCCATTGAGACATTTAATTACGTAAAATAATAAGGGTAATAATAATAATAATAATAATCTTCACAACATCATATATACGCAGTGCTGTGTTCTACCTGTAACACGGGTATATGCCGTATGCTGTGATTTTTTTTATTTTTTTGAAAAAAACCTCTGACCTCGTGAACCTAACGTATCAGAGGCATTATGCACTGGCGTCTGCGCTGGCCACACAAATAGCCGTGGATCATAGATTATAGTATGCCCTCAAAAAAAGTCTAGAACACACCACTGTATATACGAGTAGTAATAACTAAAAAGTACAGTAAGCAGACTTTACAGGGGCCAGTTACAAATTGCCGTCTATAGTTGCTCAATTCAATTGCAATTCAGTGCTTTATTGGCATGAATGTAACAATTAAATTATTACCAAAACATTGAATATATATTCGTCAAGATATATTCAGTGTCAAGATAATAGTCACATTGAGTGTTGTTTGTTTAAGTGTCCCTCAGTTTGTGACATGCAGTCACATATTGTGCTGCATGCGTGCATGCAAGACACCAGTCATGTTGCCATACCTTAGCTTTTTCCTGAACTGACGCCACTGAAATAGAATGTCTTGTTTGTCATTGTCATCTAGGACTCAATGTCTTATCTTATTATATGTGTCACATTTTAATAGAAAGTGCATCTCAGTCTCCACCTCAACTGTGACGTCACACTATTTGTTCTGGAGGCGGATAGGACTTTCCTGTCTTCCTTTCTTTGTTTGACTGTTTTGACAAGGAATTCCACATGTGTGTGGCATAGCAGTAGAACAAATTTAAACCTAATCTGCCATGGGTTGAACCAGATTGGTGGAGCTCTCTCTGGTGGTGCTGTGTCTGAGTTGTTTGACCCCCCTCAAAAGTTGATCTGTGACCCACAAATGGATCCCGAACCACTGTTTGGGAAACAGTTCTCTACCCTGGCCTGAGCCATCCGATTGATCCCAACCTATGATAATGATCAGGGGTTATGCGAGTTCTAGGTGTGAGACCAAACAGTAGCCTGACCTGTTTCTTTCTTTCTTTTTATTTCTTTTCAGGCTTTTCAGGCTTTATCTCCACTGCCAAAAAATATATCAATCAAAAGAAGCGGCTTGGACTCCTCATGCATTGAAGGAAGTATGAGCTCAGTCTGTTGTTCTTCCCAGGTTGACAGAGGGAGATACGCTCCCAGTATTACAGCTTATAGGCATTGGCACTGAGTGGAACAATGTTGGTTTTTATTATGTGGTTGGGACAGTGAAATGACAATTTAAGGACTTTTATGACCTGTGTAATACAAAAGAAGAGGATAAAAAAAAGAAAGAGACTGTTGACTACTTACTCATACTCATAAAGTAACAAACTATGAACTATGTGTGATGTGTGACATGATTCAACAAACTATGAACTATGTGTGATGTGTGACATGATTCAAAGCAGCCATAGTAAATGATTCTCATATTGAGGAAAAGGTTGTTTGGATTCTGTATGCAGACTATGTAGCCTACTGTAGTCATTATGGGTAGGCTAGTACTGTTCACAGTAGTTATTATGGGTAGGCTAGTACTGTTCACAGTAGTTATTATGGGTAGGCTAGTACTGTTCACAGTAGTTATTATGGGTAGGCTAGTACTGTTCACAGTAGTTATTATGGGTAGGCCTGTATTGTTTGCACTAGCCTACTTATTATGGGGTAGGCTAGGCATATATTGTTTGCAGTAGTTATTATGGATAGGCCTAAGTACACCACTTCCACAGTTAGAGGTCCACATAGAAGTAATATCAGATGTAGGGATGAACAAAAGCCTGTAGCAGCCCATTTAAAAAAAAATGGGACATAGCATTAGTTCTCTGCGCTACTGGGGCATCGAAAAAGTAGACAGACCCCCTTGGGGTGGAGATCAGAACCGTCTATTGCTACAACGCGAATTCTACTACATATACACTCAATACCATGGCCCCTCATGGGCTCAACGAGGAATTCGATGTAAAACCCTCTTTATAAGTTCTATAATTGCTGTAAAACCCTTCTTGTAATTTTATAAGTTCTATAATTGCTCTAAGTTTTCTAATCATTTGTCTTTTTAATGTATATTTGCTTCCCATTTGTCATGCTGTACCTTTATTTATTTGGTGTACTGCATTTCTGTACTCACTGCTTTTATTTACATTTTTTGGTTCTTTTGCCTAGGCCTTTTTAGGAGTTTAGAACTCTTTTATATTGTTCTACTCCTATGTGATTGGATTGGATCCCAACACCCTGTTTAATACAAAAATGCCTTTGGCCCTGTTGCCTCTTAAAATCTGTTTAAATGTTTACATGTCTAACTATATTTATCTAAAGCTAATCTGCTTACATGTTTACATGTCAAATTATGTTTATCTGAAACTACTATACTCATACTTTCTGACAGATTTCTTTCTCTACAGATTTTCCCCTGTAGATGGGGTGGGTGTGCTATTGATCCTCTTGACACACAGCTGTCACCAATCTGAAACTCATCCACACTTATCCACACCATAACACGCCTACTATGTGCATTGTAACCAGACCTGAAGAAGACCCGCTGGGGTCGAAACGTTGTTCTTTTTTAAAAGTTGTCGCTGGAGCATCTAAACAGTGTGCGGACTTCCTTCTCTTCTCACAGTTAGAGGTGAACCATGCATTTGATTGAACATTTCTGTTATGATAAATACCTGTAGCAGTGAAACACTTTTGATATACTTTATTAGCAGTTCACTGAGAAAAAAAAAAGAAATCATTGAAACATTAGATGACAATACAATGCAACACCATGTACCAGTCAGATATCAGACAGAAACCAAACATATGTACAGCAAACAAATCAGAAATGATAATAAAAAGAAAATGTACAAAACGGTCAGAAATCAGATACAAGATAATGACATCAGAGTAATGGTTTATGGTTTAGCTGTTTTTTTTTATTTATCATAGCTTAGAAGAGAAACAAAGGAAGTGAGTGAGTGTGTGCGTTCCCTTCCTCCCTCTAATGTCCTGAAATGTCTGGAGTCGGGAGGCTCCCACCATCTTAATTCTCAGCAAATCTCTAGGATGTCAATTGTGTTTACCTTTGGGATGTTAGTCTGTATAAATACAATGAATATAACACCTAAGTGCATTTGAAAGGTTTATGTTTCACACTGCGCAGAAGCACTAATTAATAGTTTGTGATTGTCATGACATTCTCTAGAATCAGTAACATGTTACAAAGCAAGCATTGGAATTACAACCATATATGATTATGGCCATGCATGCACTTGGTAGGCCTGTCTTCTAAAAATCGACGAATCGGCGCGTCGTTTTAAGCCCCCTGAATCGACGCCAATTGTTTGAGTCGAGCCGTAAAAATTTTTTTTTTGTTTTTGTTTATCACACCAGTTACTGTGGTGCGGTATGAGAGCGCTGGACTGTGACTGTCATGTACTTCTTATTGAGTCCATACTTCCTACTACTTGTAACTAGACTTAAAAATAAAACCGGTTCACGTGACTTTAAGTTGCCTTGATCATATTACAGGGAGCTCTTATTTTGAAATTAACCGCTTGGAGAGGAAATGCGTCGACGTGTTGTTATTCTACTTGCAGCTAGAGCTGGCCAAGAAGCCAAGCTTTCACCGTGCCGTGGGTGTGTGGTGGCTGAGGAATAGCGATGGTCGAACTGTTTTCTTTTTATTATCTCGCACCAGATCGGCAACAAAGCTCATTTGATACAGCAGTGCTGTGCTCTGAGAAAATACAACTTGTGGAAATAATAAACAACATGCTGTCAAAGAGATGCATATCATGCATTATTCTCGTCTCCGTCGTTCTACTCTGCTCCACAATTCACAATTACGCAATCTTATCGTCATTAATGTCCACCGCTACCATGTCTCAATATGCACGGTAGTTCATGGATCTAATTACCTTTAAAGGCTTAAAACAATGTTCATATTACCGTTTTATTGTATTATGTTGACGTGGTTTAAAGGCTTAAAGCACCACTTTTTAATATTTTTTACATAAACGATTCGTCGACGCATCGGATTAACCCCCGCGACTCGAGTCGACTTGATAAATCCTGAGTCGAAGACAGCCCTAGCACTTGGACATTTGTCCTTTCAATATGATGTTTCTTACTCTTTTGGTCTCACCGCTTAACACATGTCTTGCACTGATCTTAAAGGGAATGGCAACTGATACTCTGATTGGTTTGATTTAACACACCCATGACTAATTCAGGGGCCGCAACGCTTTGATGCATTGTGCAGAATACCGCACGCATAATAGCAAATTGGTTTTGGGCACACCTAAACAAGTATGCCTGTATGTAGCCAGGGTGCCAGGCTGCTACACTACGTTTCGTGGATCTGTTTTATAACTTCGCTTCTCAGTCGGGCCGCGATTCAGTTGACTCGTATTTCCCTCGTATATCAGTTTTGACGGAGGCGACGTCATTGCTGATTGGATGTTGTTCCAACAAATCAGAGTAAGGTTACGGTAGTTACGTAATCAGCCAGCCAATACACACTGGTCTATTTATCCCACCCCAACCACGGACCAATAAGAAGCCATGTTTGGATTCCAATCGCATTCTATGTCCCGCCTCCCCTTGGAGAGAGGACGCTGTCGAGACTGAGAAGCGAAGTGACAAAACAAATCCATGGAGCGTACCACAAACTGCACAAGTAAAGGGGTTTTAACCTGTATGAACCCTAAAGTGTACTTTTAGATTATAACTACGACTAAAAGCTTTACCACAAACTGTGCATGTAAAGGGCTTTTCCCCTGTATGAGTCCTCATGTGTACTTTTAACTCATCACTTCGACTACAGCCTTTACCACAAACAGTACAAGTAAAGGGTCTTTCCCCTATATGAGTCCTCATGTGTACTTTTAAATTACTACTGGTACCACAGGCTTTACCACAAACTGTACAAGAAAAGGGCTTTTCCCCAGTATGAGTCGTCATGTGTGCTTTTAAATGACTACTGATACCACAGGCTTTACCACATACTGTACAAGAAAAAGGCCTTTCCCCTGTATGAGTCCTCATGTGTACTTTTAACTCATCACTTCGACTACAGCCTTTACCACAAACTGTACAAGTAAAGGGTCTTTCCCCTGTATGAGTCCTCATGTGTACTTTTAAATTACTACTGGTACCACAGCCTTTACCACAAACTGTACAAGTAAAGGGTCTTTCCCCTGTATGAGTCCTCATGTGTACTTTTAAATTACATCTGGTACCACAGCCTTTACCACAAACTGTACAAGTAAAGGGTTTTTCAGCTGTATGAGTCATCATGTGTAATTTCAGATGTGCCATTTGACCAAAGCCTTTACCACACTCTTTGCAACTAAAGGGCTTTTCCCCTGTATGAACAACTGTGTGCCTCTTCAGAAATGCCGGGTGCTTAAACATTTTGCCACACTCTGTACAACTAAAACATTTCTTCCCTGTGTGGCTCTGCGTGGAGCGAGTTTGTTTTGACGATGGCAGGTCCTGGGACAGCTTGTGGCTTACAGACAATGTTTGTCCTTCCACAGTTTGTGTCTTGTGTGAATCCAGTGTGTTTACAACCGACTGACCTTCCCTGGTCTCCTCCCGCTCACCACAGTCTTCAGTGACGTCAGATTGAGAACAGTGTGGAGAGAGGAGCTGGTCACCACTAGTTGGTTGTGATGTTCCACAGTCCTCAACATCAGCTGGTGTTTTCATGTGTTCAGTTGAGGTGCTGGCTACAGCCTCTGTCTCTCTGTTTTCATCATCACCTTCACTTTTCACTGCTAGTAATGTCAACGTTGATCCATCAGCCTCCTCTTGTAGAAGCTCCTCCTGTTCCTCTTTAATCTGTGGAGGTTGTGGTTCCTCTTGTTCCAGTTCCTCTTTACACACAGGGAGGGGCAGGACAGCTATGGGGGGGATCAAATGAGAGAAAAACCATTAAAGGTTTGAACTCTACATTATGTTGTGCATGTGCGTGTTTAATTCAGCTCTAAATACATTTTCCATTTCCAAACACAAGTCTATTTTCATTCATGAAAAAGAAAAGGCATTTGGTGCAAATATTCTAATTTACCAACACATGCTTGGAGCATATTCCAGTTTGGATGTGTGTGCTCTATGTAACTAATTAACCTTACAAAAAGAGAGAGAGAGAGAACATGAAACGTACTGGTGTCCAGGTGGTTTTCAGGTTCCTGTTTAACAGAAACACTCCAACTCATCTTCACCTTCAGGCTGGACTCCTCACACTGGTCTACAATGAAGGATTATATTAACTCATTAAATGCCAGGCCCGAGTTTCCCGAGTTATTTCAGTACCCCCAGGATGCCACAGCCCGAGTTTCCCCAGTTGGCAGCCATTTTGAAAAAAAGAAAAAAGAAAATCAAAAAGAATTCCAAAAATGCCTAAAATGTATTAGGCATGATCGCAATCGTGAAATTGCATGTTTAGCCCCATAACAAACACATCTTTCAAAATGGCAGCCATGTCTGTTTGTTTTGTTTGACTTTGAAGGCTTCTATCTCATGAATGCCTGAACGGATTTCCAAGCTGATTTTTTTGTTTGAAAGCTGTGAAAAAGTACTACACATATGGCGCATGGGTGTGCACGATCCGTGCACTAAAAATTGATCCGTGCACTAGAAATTTAGGAATGTGGCATCCTGGTACTTGGCGGCCATCTTGAAAAGGCAATCAATGAGTGAAGGATAAGGACTTCAATAATAAGGATTTTGATACAATGATATGACATGAATAAGGACTTACCATAGTGCTCTCACACTCATTTTAAAATGACTGCATATGAATAGAGAGCAACATTGTATTTTATTTATTTATAAAGGCCTTGGTGAGCCTGTGATAATCTTCCTTTGTATGTTATTAACACATAGGGCCTAGGGTGCCCAGGAGGCCGCGTTTTGAACATGAAGGTGATTTATGAGCTAGATTAGGAGAAAATGCACTTTTCTGCAGCAGCATAACATGCATGTCTATCAGGGAGACAGGACTTCCCGGTCACGTGATCTTGCGCTGCATTTCGGGAAATTGAGTGTTTTGTGTCACTTAAAGAGGTTTTACAAGCCAAAACAACAGCAGCAATGTCATGAGTTAATATTTGAAAGGAACAGACTAGAGTCAGGCTATTGTGACATAAGGTACATTTCTCACCTTGAAAACAATGAAATGTAACCTTGTTTATTTTAGCTTTTAAGACAATCGTTTTGCATTAAGATAAGATTTTGCTTGTTAAAAATATGTTTTCAATAATATTATTCATAATATTTGAAATACATAATCTCAATGTATCCATAATTTTAAAATAAATATTTTGCCATAATCATGCAGCTCTAACAGTGACACAGACATCGCAGCAATGGCACAACAATTAAAGAATATATACAGTAGAATGTATTTTTAACTTTAGACCTTTCAGTGAATGATCAGCTGGCATCAATATTATATCCATATCATGTTAGACCGGATATTGTCTGTGATTTTGGATACTGTACTATTGTTATTGATTTGGCATTTATGTTCTTCTCCTAGCTTATTGGTACTCAAATTGAAGTATGTCTTGTACTTTTTCAAGTTCTAAGCTAAAAAAAAGAAATCTGTATTGGGAAAAAACTGTTTTGGCAGGTCAAACTTTCATAAAACGGGGGAACGGTACCGACCAAGAATTTTGCAATCGGTCCATCTCTAAAAGTGACGTGAGTGAAAAAAAACCTGGGTGAAATCTGCCAATCTCAACAGGAAACATCATTACATTTGCACACTCTCATAATAATAACTAGAAAGATGCAATTTGAAATTGCGAGTGTGGTTGCTGACGGTTGCTGACTATATTCTACTGTAGGTTTACTGTCATGTGAAGCTCGACCAATTGATTCCCTATCGATTCCCACTCCCATTGATTCCCTATTGATTCCATATCCCTGCAGCGGAAAGGTTACCCTAGAAGTCTATAAACAGTCACCTTAGAAGTCTATAAAGTTTCCCTAGGACTATAATGTGTTTCCCTGTTGGGCAACCACACTAATAATTGTCATAAGAATTAAGGGTAACTGGAACGCTCAACCCAAAACATTCTCTGCCCCATTTGTACCGGGTTTCCAAGGTTTAGGAATAAGGTTAGGTTTAAGCTTAATTACTAAGGTTAAGTTTAGGAATAAGTTACCAGGAATACCTGGTGGTGACCGTTTCGAGGTCGCCAGCACTTGACAAATGGACACGCGTATTTTGGGCTTGAATTCTTGTATTCAATTAAACACTACATACCCATCCTGTACAACTTTACTACAGGTTGTAAAGTAAACTAAACGGTACATACCTATCCTGTACAACTTTACTACAGGTTGTAAAGTAAATAAAACAGTACATACCTATCCTGTACAACTTTACTACAGGTTGTAAAGTAAATAAAACAGTACATACCTATCCTGTACAACTTTACTACAGGTTGTAAAGTAAATAAAACAGTACATACCTATCCTGTACAACTTTACAACAGGTTGCATCGTTGCATCAAACAGTCCGCGCCCCTTGTCCGTCTCTCGCTTTTCCTCTGACAACGTTGAATATGTTTGGGAGGCCATCTCTCTAGACTCTGTAGACCTCTCCCTGTGGTGCTCTGTGGAAATCACCAGTAGAAAGAACTGTTGGTTGTCATTCAGCAACAATACATTATACCAAGACATAATCAAATCAAACTATAGACGTTTACCATGTTCTGTTCGGTTGAAAGGATCAGTCACTACTAGGGTTGGGTACCGAAATTCGGTACCGGGACAGAACCGATAAGGACATGACGATTCCTGGGTACCCAAAAATAATATTTACTTTCGGTACCGCTTATCGGTTCCTAGACGCACCACTAAAAAAAAAAAAGACGTGCTATCCGTTTAAAAAAGGCTACATTACATTACGTGCACTTCACAAGCGCACACACAATCGGGGGACAACAGACAACTGCGTTGCCACTCAAGTCAACAACAACAGCGATGCTAGCAAAATTAGCAGCCCCATCCACCAGTACAGCTGAGCCCTGCAGCACAGCCACAGAGAGACGTGAGATGGAGTCGAAACATTTATGACAGCGTGGCATTCATCTGAAAGACTGTACGGCAACAGCGGACCCCCGCGTGTCTCTCTGGGTTATGTTGCGACTGCGGGATCAGCTCTCTCTGTCGCTCGCTCGGACGCTCGCTGAGCTGTGTTATTTTGTCAAATCTAAGCTGGCAAATCCAATACTTCCGGTAGCCGATCTTTTCAGAATAAGATATGCTGCGCTAGCCGCAATAAGACTTCCAGGCGGTGGTCATTTTCGTTCCAGACGGTGGTCGACTTCTTAATCTCTTCAGAATAAGAGTATCGCTGAAGACATTGAAATATGATTTCATTTGTCATAATTCATTAAAACTGTAATTAAACATTCAAATTCAATTCAAAAATTATGTTTTAAATGATTCATTAAAACTGTAAATTAAACATTAAAATTAAAAAAAGAAAAAAAAAAGAAATTTTGTAAAAACCAAACCATTTTGGAACCGAAATAGGAACCGTTTGGAACCGGTACCGATAAGCAGAACCGAAACCGGAACCGGAATCGTAAAAATCCAAACTATACCCAACCCTAGTCACTACTTATGAGCTAAAATAATTGTCCTCATCCTGATGTAAACGCCAGGTAAAATAAAATACAAATTTAATCGGGGGAAGATGCGGGACACTGAGTTTCCCGATTGACTATTTTCACTACTAGCTGTTCTATGGTTAGAACAGCTAGCTATTGATTGATCATGGCCACACACACACACACACACACACACACACACACACACACACACACACACACACACACACACACACACACACACACACACACACACACACACACACACACATTAACCATATGATTATGATTATTTAAAGAAAAGTCCACAATATATCATATCCCTAAATAGTTTTGCACCGCTCACTTCGCACGGGTGCGATTTTTTATATGTATTTTTTTGTAAATATTGTTATGACTTCTTCCTTATCTTTTATATGCAAAGTACTGTGATCTATATATCTGTCATTCATGTTATATGAGATACATAATGTGGTTCCTGTGTAAATAAGCTGTTAAGCTTACTATGATCTCCTTTTAGTTGACCTTGTACCAGTGATGTGTGCTGTCATTTAACTGTACTTTTTCCTATTGCAAACTACTGCAACTCAATCAATCGATCAAACAGGTTAGCCTCGGGCTACTGGGACCTCAAAAGGGTTGTAGAGTTGAAACATATGGAGGAAATATGGCGAAAATGGACACCATTAACAATACCTAAGTACTAGGGCTGAGCTTCGATTACTTTTTTCACAATCGAAGCTTAATCGAAGCTTTCTTTCGAACTTCGAAGCTTCGATGACGGCGGCGGGGGGGGGGGGGGGGGGGGGGGGGGTAGGGAGCAAAAGTTTATCGGTTACATAAGTGATAACCGTTAAGGAAATGTGTTTAAAAATGCGCGATTTACACAATTTTAAAAGGGAAAACACACCAGTTTTTTCCTCATAATAATGCTCCTTATTTTCATTAAATAGTACAACAATAAAACGAGGAAGAAGAAGATACGAATGTTTTCTACATTTTGCAGGACAAGTAGGATTGACATAATCACATCACGTCTGTAATGTTAACACATCGTTCGTGGCTGCAACAGCAAACAGCAGCAGCGCGACTCGAGCCCTATATAACAAACAGATTAACTCCCAAGTCCCAAGGTGTTGTACACGCTAATGTAATAGTAGATTTTATAGTAAATAATTGCACTGCAGTGTGTCTGAATTAAAGTTCCACACTCATCAACCGAAAGCTGATGGTCAGGCTCAGACAACGTAGCCTACTCGGGCGCGACTAGTGAGCTTGCAGCAGATCCGATATAAACTTCATCAACACCACGACAACGTAACGCTAGCAAGTTGGGTTTTAGGCTCTTTTTTCCTCTTTAAAACGGGATCAACGCTGACGGGGTCCCTTTTGTAAAATCCAATTTTCGCTGTTTGTTTCCTTGCGTTGAGTTGTTTGTCTGTCAGCGAGTGGAAGACTGCAAACGCATACATGGATCATGTTACACCGACAATGGTTTGGTAAAGAAATGTGTGACTGCATCGCATAGTTGCATTGGGTGATGTTACTCTCAGACGTTGGTGTCACACATTTCGGTACCAAACGCATGTCGGTGTATATGTGACAGCGCGCTGTCGTTTCTTTTTTTTTCTTCATCACACGTGTGTGAGAAGGGGATGACGCTATCACGCTAGAGTGGAGCGAGGCGCATGCAAGCTAAGGCACGCGGCCCCCCCAAGGGACAAACGGCCGCGGCCGATTATTCGAATTTATTTTTCAAATTCGAATACCGTGCCTTCGAACGAAGCTTCGAATATTCAAATTTTTTGGGTCAGCCCTACTAAGTACCCAACCAAAAATAATTGTAACACCTGTGATATCACAGGTGATATCACAGGTGTTACCCTTTCATGCCCATATATGAAGATCCCTGATGTCATCGATATCACTGGCCAGATGCCCAAGTCATGGCTCATATCTGTGTGTCTGGTTCAGATAGGGATCCCCATGTATGGTCATGCAATATACTGTATAAGGTGATGTCATGGGAACCACTAACAGAATCCCTTTTATGCCCATATATGGAGATCCCTGATGTCATCAATATTAAGCCCATCATGTATCTAACAGGACTTCATATGGGAATGCCCATATATGGAGGAAGACAGCCCATACGGTATGTGCGCCTGGTTCTGACAGGGATCTCCATGTACAGTATTGGGATAAAAGGGATGTACTATATACAATACATGGATCTCCAAATATGGGTATCTGGTCCGATATACATCACTGGCCAGATGGTCAAGAATTGGCGCGACCTCGCCCTCATGTCGCCCTGAGGCATACCTGCAGTCTGTAGTGTGGTGTTGTGTGTGTAACATACATACCTGCAGTGTGTAGTGTGGTGTTGTGTGTGTAACAAACAGACATACCTGCAGTGTGCAGTGTGGTGTTGTGTGTGTAACAGACATGCCTGCAGTGTGTAGTGTGGTGTTGTGTGTGTAACAGACATACCTATAGTGTGTAGTGTGGTGTTGTGTGTGTAACAGACATACCTGCAGTTTGTAGTGTGGTGTGTGTAACAGACATACCTGCAGTGTGTAGTGTGTAGTTGTGTGTGTAACAGACATACCTGCAGTGTGTAGTGTGGTGTTGTGTGTGTAACAGACATACCTGCAGTGTGTAGTTGGGTGTTGTGTAGTGTCTCCATCTCTCTCTGGAAGAGGTTGCACATGACCTCTGCGGCCGCACGGAGGCGCTCCAACACAAACACTCTGACGTCGAGCTTCACACGACAAACATCAACACTGTGTTGCTTTTCCAAAACACACAATATCTCCTCTCCCACCGACGTCATGTGTTCATTTATCTTCAGCCGTACAGACTCCATTTGAAGCATTTTAACTCCTTTTAATATGAGAAGGTGTTCACCACGCGCTGTGTCCCAAGTCCCAACCACCATGAAATACCAACACTTCCTTTGTTGTGGAAGACTGGAAACACGACGCCTGCTTTGATCCACGAGAGACACCGGCCGCCGAGCGAGTCTCTGTGTGGAGCGTTGCGAAGTCCGAGTTATGTCCCCCCGACTTTCGTCACCTCCGCGCGGTCCAAGTGAACACAGCGGAGCTCCTTGTCCCCCCGGCAACCACCGTTATGCTTAGGTTCGTTGGCAAACGGCAGGTCGCGTCCCAAAACCACCATGAAACACCAACAGTTCCTTTGTTGTGAACTGCGTGATTCAAAATAACGACGTGGTTCGGCCAGTGGAGACGCCCCTATACTCTATAGAGACGCCCCTCTTAACAACACACACGCATATAACTGTTAAAGCCTGCACAAGACACTTTTGTGCTGTGCTCAAAATAAACTTGACACTTTGAAAGGCCTCTCATTTTATTTATCTTCTGTGCTGGGTGTTTTTTTTTATGGGTTTGCATGGTACGTAAAGAGAAATTAGAATTAGTGAAAACGGCTCACAACACACTTTGAAAAGATAAAAATATACTGTCTTGTTTTGTTCACTACTAGAAAATGCAGACATAACTTAGAAGACATAACTGTTTATTTACAACAGCCAAAAATGTAATACAGTTGTAAAACATCTGTAGGAAACAATTAAGGAAACCATACAATGTGAATTAACGTTCATACTCAGCATTTCCTTATAGCTTATTCGAATTCACCTTTACTTTAACATTAAAACCCGAACTACTGTCATACTCAAGATAACTTATAACGCGCTACGTGCCTGACAGAGATGACAGCGTCCCCACCCGGGTGCCGCCACGGGCCAATCAAAGGCAAGCGGAACGAGAGGGGCGTCTCCACTGGCCGAACCACGTCGTTATTTTGAATCACGCTTGTGAACTTGTGAAAAGAACACACGAGAAACATTCTACTTCCGCTTCCGGATCAACGTGCTTAGCGCATGCGCAATAATGTATTCTTCTTCTTCTTCTTGTGGTTCCGGCAGTGTGGACGCCGCCAGGCGTATTACTGCCCTCCACAGCTGGTCTACTGGTTATCTAACTATATCTTCCCATATAGTCCAGTGTCATGCAGGAACTGCAGCACTGCTTTCGATATCATTTGGTTCTCATTGTGGCCAAACAAAGAAAAAGGGGAAAAAACCACCACTCCTAATTCTCTTCTTAAGCCGTGGCGTAATTTTGTAGTCAGAGTCAGACCCGCCACTTCCGGGTGGGGGCAACAGTTGTATTGTTAATATGCGCAGTGCTGTGTCCCTCGCTATTTTCAGCGGATCCGAGACAAAAATAAGGACTAAAGTATAATTCTACCACTTTCCTGTCAACAAGAAAGAGAAGAGGAAACGCTGCAATTTTTCCAGTGGTGGAAAAAAGCGTGGAAAACGCTAGACCTTTCTGGTTTTCCTGCACATTGGTGTGTAAAGTAACTAAGTACATTTACTCAAGTACTGTACTTAAAAGTACACTTGAGGTATTTGTACTTTACTTGCCCTGCTAGAAAAACCAGCACAAGACCAGCAGTAAGACCAGCACCAGCACCAGCACAAACCAGCGCATGTTGTGTTTTGGTGCTGGTCTGTGCTGGTACTGGTGCTGGTCTGTGCTGGTCCCACCATCTAAACCAGCATGAACCAGCACAGACCAGCACCAGCACAAACCAGCAGTTTTACTGCTGGTCTGTGCTGGTCTGTGCTGGTGTGGTCAGGGACCCCCGGGGTACCCCCCTGAGAAGTGGACCAGGTCTTTGCTGGTGTAATTTGCTCTTTGCTCTGGTGCTTGAATCCTGTTCTGATGCCCATATTAGATTTTGACATTATTTTTGACATTGTGAGTGGAATTCGAACTTACTACCTCTTGCACTTCAGTCCTGCACTTATCCTCGGCGCCACTGGAACCTGTTAGTTAAAATGGGTGTTTGTCCCTATTTGTATATGACCAGCTTAGACCAGCACAGACCAGCACCAGCACAGACCAGCACCAGCACAGACCAGCAGTAAAACACAACATGTGCTGGTTTGTGCTGGTGCTGGTCTGTGCTGGTCTATGCTGGTTCATGCTGGTCTGTGCTGGTGCTGGTGCTGGTCTATGCTGGACCAGCACAGACCAGCAGTAAAACACAACATGTGCTGGTTTGTGCTGGTGCTGGTCTGTGCTGGTCTATGCTGGTTCATGCTGGTCTGTGCTGGTGCTGGTCTATGCTGGACCAGCACAGACCAGCAGTAAAACACAACATGTGCTGGTTTGTGCTGGTGCTGGTCTGTGCTGGTCTATGCTGGTTCATGCTGGTCTGTGCTGGTGCTGGTGCTGGTCTATGCTGGACCAGCACAGACCAGCAGTAAAACACAACATGTGATGGTTTGTGCTGGTGCTGGTCTGTGCTGGTCTATGCTGGTCTGTGCTGGTGCTGGTGCTGGTCTATGCTGGACCAGCACAGACCAGCAGTAAAACACAACATGTGCTGGTGCTGGTCTGTACTGGTCTGTGCTGGTCTATGCTGGTTTATGCTGGTTCATGCTGGTCTGTGCTGGTGCTGGTGCTGGTCTGTGCTGGTGGACCAGCATGGGACCAGCACAGACCAGCATAGACCAGCACCAGCACCAGCACAGACCAGCATGAACCAGCATAAACCAGCATAGACCAGCACAGACCAGCATGAAAATTGTGCTGGTCTGTGCTGGTTTTTCTAGCAGGGTGAGTGTTTCCAATTTCCAATACTTTTACTTCACTACATCCCGGATCCAAATATTGTACTTTTACTCCACTGCATTTACAGAGTAGTTCTATATTGCAGTATTGATACTTTTACTTAAGTAAAACAATTGAGTACTTTTTTGCGAGAACAGGACAGGAGGAGAGAAACATGCCTGTCGTCCATGCTGGGAATAACACAGCGTTTTTGAAACTCTTCATTTCATCAATATATATATCCTCCTTCAAATCCAAGAGTTACTTACCCCAAAGTCGTCCATAAAAAGTTGTTTTTGTATCCTTATACTTTGAAACTATACGGCAAACGACGCTTTCATAACCAGCTCTGAGCCATTAGCATTATAATGAGTTCTCCTTGACGCTATGTCACCAATGAGCCCTTGCGAGGCAGGAAAGGCTGCGCGCCCTCTCATCCGTAGTAAAAATAAAATATACAGTTTCGCTACTCACCAAAACAAAGACGGATTTAAGGAGTTGAAAGCCTACTTTCCTTAGTGGGAATCCTCAGATCCCCCCACCCCACGTCTAAAATACACTTTTTGGCCAGAGAAAAAAAAACTTTTACCAGAGGTTTTAGTTACTCCACACCGCCCTCTACAGATCTTGTCAATAGAAATGTCCATTGACCCGATTTTGCCTTCCGGTGAAATATTATCTTCTCTGGATAAAAAGTGTATTTTAGACGTGATGTGGGGGGCTTTGAATGTTCCCACTAAGTAAAGTAGGCTTTCAACTCTCTAAATCTGTCTTCGTTTTGGTGAGTAGCGAAACTGTATCTTTTATTTTAACCACAGACGAGTGGGCACACCGCCGCTAATGCGAGCACAATGGCTCATTACAGTCATTAGTGACACAACGTTAGGGCGAACCCTTGACGCTATAGTCTAGAACTATATGACCCGTGGGAGAACAATTACATGAATAAAATATTCAAGTTTAAAGCATTATGACTCCTTTTAACTCCCAATGGTTCCTTTCTGAAAAATAAGCGTATAGTAAAAAAGATTCACGGGTTCCAAGATTGTTGTTTTCAATGGGAAAAGATAGGGACTGGAAATGCTAAGCCCCCAGCTGTCTCCGCCTACAAAATAACGTCAGACTTAAGACATGCTTATAGACAGCTGCTGTCTTTCTTCACTGTAATTCATGCATTCTAAAACACATGTTTTTACTGTCTCTGGCTGCCCACTCTCACACAGCCCTGTGCCATGCTTTCTATTACAAGCAGTTTCTTGTTTCAACCACAATGCCCCAATCTTAGCCTACACAGTTTTACTGCATCTCTACTAGCCCCATATAGAACCTCACCCGTCGCTGCATACTGTTGTGCTCCAAGATGAGGTCCTAGAAACATGGCCGCTGGAATCGTGCGACAGCCTCCACATCACAGTTGGAAAACACACAAAACGAAATTTTGTCCAAAAAGTAACGGCAGTTCCGAGCTCCCAGACTGTGAAAACCTCACCTCGGTACATAAAACATGAACCGCGGCATGAAACAACCCCTAGGCCGCGCTCACACATTAGCGTGTCTCAAGCTCAACCGCAGCCTGTACGCTCTTGAAGAGACACGGCAACGACAAAAAACCAAACAACCTTCCGTTGACAATGCATTAGTACGGCGCCCCCAGTGGCCATTTTCATACGATAAGATGACGATGCGTGACGCATATGTCTGTGGCCGGCCTTAAAATCGCTAGTTTTGTCAGCCGGTAATGTTTACAAGCCTGGAAGTTGCAGCCGGAATGGCAGCATTAGCACCCTCTCTGGTCGAATGTCTGTTCGAATGCAGCGACGGTTGGGGCTACCGTTCGACCAGAGGGTGCTAATGCTGCCATTCCGGCTGCAACTTCCAGGCTTGTAAACATTACCAATATCAAGCTCAGGTATCAACCATGGTGGTGTTGGTGACCAAACCGAGTGCTCTGCTATACCTCCTTGCTCCAATCCTAGCTTCCTGGCCCATTGATTTATACTGGAAATAAACGGCTTCTCCCTCTTGCAACAGGCACCTGGCTGGGAAGGTTTGACTACTCCCACTTATCTTTATCCAGTACTGTAGTCCTAACTTTATGTGCCTCATCCATAGAGGCATTTCCCCCATCTCAATAAGTAGAGCTGGTACTGGGGAAGTCCTAAAGGCCCCGCAAGAAAGCCTCAACACCCTGGCTTGCAAAACCTCCAGCCTCCAGCCTGCCCACACCCAGCTAGACTTCTTAAAACATTGATTACCTTTCCACACCTCTCCACTATTTTACTTATGTGAACAGACCAGGTCATTCTTTCCTCAAACCAACCCTTTCGCTAGAAATGTAAAAACCTTTACCTTTTCAAGTGGTGACCCATACATGTTCAGTCCCAACTCTGGGAGCTTCCTTTTAAATCAAAAAATGACATACTTTGACTTGGATGCTGAGATCCTAAATCCCCATGTGTTCCCCCACTCTTCTACTGTCTGCAATGCTTTTTGAACTTGTCCTGACTCCTAAGTTAAATGCTACATTACGTCCCCTTTTCCAGATTGCACCGTCGTCTGCAAACAAGGACAGCCCAAACCCCCCTCCTATGTTTGCAAATATGTCATTGTGGGCTCGCCTGGAAGGCGAGCACACGTATGTTATCTTCATTATTTATATACTATACTAGTCAGTATCTCCTCAAAACTTTGGCGCGATTCATCTCTTAAACGCTTACACCTTTCAACACCATTCAAATTTTTGTGTTCAGCTTACTGAGGACACGTGTGCTTGTATTCTTGGTTTTGAAATGTTTTGTAGTATAAATATAAAAAAATAAAAATGTTTAACTTTAAGCACCCAATGCATTTCCAATGGGTTTAGTGAGTGGGGACAGAGTGGAGAGAAGGATAATAGACCCATGTTTATGTTAAGTCGCTGTGGCTGCAATATTCACACTTCAGATATGCTATTTATATCATTGCGTTCACACAGGTCTGCTCTCTGATTTGATCCAAATATCTAAGCTGTGTGATGTATAAAACTATAGTTATAGTTAAAACTATAAATAAATGTCCCTCTCCACTCTACTGATTACACAGCTGTGATTAAAGGCTTTGCTGTCATTGGCTGTTCTGTGGTGCTGCAAAGTAACTAAGTACATTTACTCAAGTATATACAAGTACTTGTAACTACAGTACAATTTTCAGGTACTTTTACTTTACTTTCCATTTTTGTTACTTATACTCTACTATAAATACAGCATTTGACAGCTTCAGTTACTTGTTACTTTGCAGATTTTATTATTAATAAAAAAACATAGATGGACCACTTAATACTGCTATGAAGTTGATCTACAATGTGCACGCACACGCACGCACGCACGCACGCACGCACGCACGCACACACACAAACAACTGTTACTGTGTTACTGTGGAGACGTTTGCTTGTATTTGTCTTTGAGACATGTTTTGTAGTGTTTTAGACATTTTACTTAAAAAGAATAATGTTTTAGGATCCCGGGCAATGGGATTTACAGTATATATCCTAGAACCCGCAGGGACACTCAGCCGTATTAGTGGTTGTTGTTGGTTGTCAGGGAGATATCACAACCAATGCATTTTCAAATCAGATCCACAAACACAATAAAAGTCATGCTCCACTCCTCAGTCTGGAGTGGCCACATAGAAGAACGCCTTGGTTATAGTCATAGTGGAGGACAGATGTGATCTGGGATTGTTAACCTACAGTATATGCACTCAATATACACCTCTAGAACACATAGAATGTGTACAGTAAGGTTCAGTAGAGTACAGTAAAAGTACAGTAAGGTTCAGTAGAGTACAGTAAAGTACAGTAAGGTACAGTAGAGTACAGTAAAGTACAGCAGAGTACAGTAAAGTACAGTATAGTAACGTACAGTAGAGTACAGTACAGTAAGGTACAGTACGGTACAGTAGAGTACAGTATAGTATAGTACAGTAAGGTACAGTACAGTACAGTAAGGTACAGTAGAGTACAGTAAAGTACAGTACAGTAAGGTACAGTACAGTAAGGTACAGTAGAGTACAGTAAAGTACAGTAAGGTACAGTACAGTAGAGTACAGTAAAGTACAGTAAGTTACAGTAGAGTACAGTAAAGTACAGTAAGGTACAGTAAAGTACAAAACAATACAGTAAGGTACAGTAGAGTAGGGTAAAGTACAGTAGAGTACAGTAAAGTACAATAAAGTACAGTAAATCCTATTTGTTGGGTTGGAAGCGAGCCCACACTGTTTCGAAGGAACAGTATTTCTAGTTTATCATAATGTTAAATAAGACTGGCGAAATTACGCTTCCCTGGGGGGTACCGTTCTCTATTCCTACCGTCTTTGATCTTACCCCTCCAACCCGGACCTGTATGGTTCTGTCCCTTAAGTCTTGAACCCAGTTAAACATGTGTCCTCTTACCCCTAGGTCATATAGTTTGATTAAAGGACAACTTTAGTTTTTTACAACAAGGGCTCATATTTTAGATTGTAATTAAAGAATATAAAAGATGAGTGTTAGATTTTTTTTCATTTACTTCTTTCTATTGTTTTAGAGATTCTTATTTCAGTGGTTGGGGGCATGCGTACAAGTGGCTAAATATGTCATTTTACACCGAATAAGCCCATTCCCAAAATACAACGCAACCTTTCATGGTTGGATGTGACTTATGGGGGCTAGAAGTGTTACTGTAAATAGCAATAAAGAAACTGCTGGCTTATTGTGTCTAAAAAGACATATTTAGCCACTTGTACGCATGCCCCCATGCGTATGCATGGCCCACATTTTAGCATGGTAAACGCAATAAAACAATAGAAAAAAGCAAATGAAAACATTTTAACACTCACTTTTTCTTTTCTCTAATTACAATCTAAAATATGAACCCTTGTAAAAAAACAAAGTTGTCCTTTAACAAGCCGTCCTTCCACAGTGAATCATATGCCTTCTCAATATCCAGAAACACACCTACCACCACCTCTTTATTCCTAAATGCCCTTCTGATATCCTGATCCAATACTGTTACAGATTCCATCGTGGACCGTCCGTTTCTGAACCCATTCTGGAAATCAACAAAGAGCCCTCTAGTTTCCACAAAGTATACCAACCTATTAGTGACCATCCTCTCCATTATTTTACAAAGTACTGCTGTAAGTGCTATTGGGCGATATGACCCAGGGTCAGACGCCTCCTTACCCGGCTTCAATATTGGAACCACCACCGCATGTTTCCATTCTTTGTCCCCCTCTATCCACACTGTGTTTAGCAGTGCTAAGATCTCTTCCAGCACTAAGTCGTCTAGGTGCTTAAACATAACATAAGATAGCCTGTTCCGCCCCGGAGAGGTATTTGCCCCAGACAAAATGGCCTCCCTCAGCTCTTTCATTGAAAAGTTTACATTAATTGAACACTCATTTTCTGTATTTCTCTGCAATTTCCACTGATTTTCTAGCAATACTTCTGCCCGCTCATCCCCTACTGTCTCTGACCTGTGCACCTCCTGAAAACCTTCTACTAACATGTCTGCTTTCTCCTTATTAGCCACTGCCTCCACATCACCCTTTTGCAGCACTGGGATAGACCTTTGCTTATATATACCAGACATTTTGTGCACCATCAACCATAGCTAAGCAGTGATAGCTGAGTGGTTAGTGTCCATACCTAGGACTCCAGAGGTCCCAGAGGTCGCTGGTACAATTCCCCACTCCAGCTATCACTGCTCCCTTCCCCCCGCGCGCCTTGTGCGAAGCACTGGGAGTCAGCTGGTTTATGCTGAAAACTGAATTTCCCTTGTTCTTCTTCTCTTCTTCTATAGCTGCCCCACTGATGTCTCTGGGCCTATTTGCTCACAAAAGGCCCTCCAACTATTTCTCTTTTCCTCTTTTTTGACCCTCCTTGCCAAGGCCCTCAGCCACTTATATTCAACTATGTTTTCGTGGATCATGTCACAAATAGCACTGTTCCTATCCACTGAGCCCTCACTGTCAACCTCTATTACTAAGCTTTTTGCCTTTTCCTCATACTCATTCCACTTGGCCCGAGAAAAGTCATACCTAGGCACCACCTCTCCCTCTTCCTAGCTTAGGTCTCTACCAAATTTACTCAAAACTGGGTAATCGTCACTACCCCCAATTCTGGCCAAATTAGGGGACACTATCGTTAAATCTAATGGACTAGAAGTATTCCTGGCAACATTGTACCTGGTTGGTCTACCATCATTTATTACTACCAACCCATGCTTATCCAAAAAGTCCTCTAGTACACCCCCATTACTATCCCTTTGCCCACTGCCCCATAAAGGGTTGTGGGCATTGAAATCTCCTGCCCATATTACCGGGCACCTTGCCCTCTCCATAACCTCATCAAGATCTGACAATGTCAAGGGCTTAAGGGTTGTAGAAGTTAATCACAGTCAAACTCTTTTTATTTTCATTCAAACGCTCAGCGTGAATTTTTCCTCCCCCATTGTCATTACAACTGTTAATGCCATCTGCTTGTACTTGACTGTCCCACACCTCCACGGCTATACACTCAAGGCCTCCATTTATTCCCACTCTCCTATACTGCAGCCCATTCTTAACAAATGTTGCACAGCCCCCATGATGTATATCAGCATCCCCTGCCTGCCTCCCTACTATTTCTGCCCTATCCAGTCTCAAACTCTCATAACCAGGGATTACAAAGTCCCAGCACGGCTGCAGCCATGTTTCTTGTACACATATGATCTCTGGCTCACTCTCAAGCCTGTCAATAAACTTGTTTAGCTCCTGTCCATTACTCACTAGGCTTCAAGCATTCCACTGGAGAACACAAAACATCATGGCGCTAATTAACCACATCATCAATTGGTATGTCTTCTTCCCCTTCTCTGTTCTCACTCTGTCTCTGTCCTTTCTTCTTTACCTCTGCAATATGCTGGTGTAATTTCTCTGGAGCCTGTTTTCCACCAAGATACCTGTCCGCTACCTTCATAACTTCCTGTACGATATCTGAACTGTTAGAAAAAATGTGCTTAGCTGCTGCTAGCACCTCCACCACAAATGACAGAAATGACTCCCTGCTCATAACCAACATGTCCGGGGGGTACTGGCTTGGCGCTGCACTCTTGCTTCCCTGTGTTACACTCCCTCCTCCTCTCTCCTCTCCACACTCTACTGTGGCTCTCTTAGCTGCCTCAGCATAAGTCACTTGGTCTCGCTCCTTCACCATCTGAACCTTCCGGGCCTTAATAGTGTGCTCACATCCCCTGTACGCTGCTCCATGATTCCCCCCACAGTTAGGACACTTTGGGGCATCAGCATCGCATTCTTTAATCTCACGATCTCACACTTTCTCTTTCCCCGACATGCATCTGCAATGTGCCCATATCTCTGACACGTGTAGCGTCGCAGTGGTGGTCTTACATACTCTCTTACCTGATAAGCCATAGAGCCTGGCATCTGACTCTCTTTAAATGTCAGAAGAACCGGCGGGTCCCCCCTGGCCCCCTCCCTACTCCTGAACCTCTTTACAGAAATTACTTCCCCACCTTCAATATTGTCAAAAATATCTTTCTCTGCCAGGCCAACCATGTTGTTTTCACTGCTGCATTGTAGGTAATGGTGTTCTTCTTCTGACCCATAGAGTTATAATGGTCCTGACCTCTTTGACTAGACGCCAGTTGGCGTAATGCTGCCCCCCACTGTTGGTCTCGGGTACTGTCCATTGTTTATACAGTAACAGTAGTACAGTATGTCAGAAGTGCCTAGAGGTATAAAATAGGAATGAAGTGGTTTAGGCCTATGTATGTTTGATAATATTATAATTATCTCCACCAGGCCGAAAGGCATGGAGAGACTTATGTTTTGCACCGACTTAGCTATTGACTAAGTTTGCAAGAGTGCTCCCTTTTGAACAAAATGCCTCATATCATAAACACAATGCGATTTCCGTGAAACTTTGCAAGCACATTCCCTCATTTGTGGTTTGAGGTTAATGTATTTACTATATTTCGGAAACACTCTAAATATGATAAATAAAAGAGATAAGTCCAAGACTTACAGTATGTAGATGTTTAACCCTGTTTTTTCACGTCTGTTTACCTGCAATGCCGAGCCCGGTACCATCCACATGATCCCGTTTCTCATCCCCGGCCGGTGGAAAGCTCATGGTGAGATCCTGCTGAAAAGCTAAGACACTGTGCCAGTGCTGCGGTCTCCTGAACTCTGCGCTCCTCATTCCCTAGGCATCGGAGCGACCACTACTGCGACCACTACTGGTCGCCCCCTGGGCCAGTGGTCCTCAGCTGCCTATGAACGTTACGTGCTCTTAAACCAGGGAGATATTGAGTTGGCTCAGAATGTCATGGGTAGAAGTGTTTAGTAATTGCTGCAAGTGAGTGGTAATAAAGCGTTATTACTATGCATATCTGGTGGTCATTGGTTACATTAACACAGGGCTTTATGCATTAGAGAAATGGACTAATGGTGAATGGAAGCCAAACATCTCATAGTTCACATACAGTTGAACTATGAGATGGTTGTCTTCATGTTTTGTGGGAGAGGATGGGATATCGTGATCATAATTGGTGAGTTTTTAACCCACACATAGTTTTTCCCAATAGATAGTATATTCCTATAGGCTCTGGAGGAATTGCCTAATGCCGGTGCACACCCTGGATCACATAGAAGTACACATAATGTTAGAACATCCTAGCAGGACCCAGAATTGCTTGCTGCATTTTGCAAGGTTTATGATGGTTGTCTAATTGTGCTGAACAGGTAGAATAATTGAGTAGAGCCTTAACGCCAAGATGAAATATTATATCCACACGTATAGAAGATCATGGATGGTTTCAACACTACATCTATCCATCCATCACTGTACATTGATGCTACACATGTCTGATCACGTCTCATAGAAATGCAGGATACAACATGTACACATTTACCAACACATACCAGGTTACAGGATGGAACATATACCATGTTAAAGGATGCAACAACATATGCCATGTATTAATGTGTTAATACCATACATTATCAAACTACATCAATTAATATTTCAATGATAGGCTGATATCTCTACGATTCATTCAGACTGTGACAAAGAAGCAATTTCTTAGCATAAATATTTAATGAAAACATGGAGAACAGAATAATGGAATACAGTTCAGAGTTTGGTTATTATGCCAGAATGTTATTGTAAACAGGAACAAGGTAAATTGATTGTAATGGATGAATTGCACGGACCATCGAACAATCAGAGTTTTAATTAATTTCATAAAAAACGAAAAATCGAACCATCGGACCATCAAACATACTGTACCTTTAACCAGCTACTTTCTTCAAAAATGTGTTATTTTACCCATTAAAAACACTTGCAAGTTGTGTTTAAGCTCTTACTTTTTCTTTTTAAAATGGGGTTGGGCTTCAATTCGAGGGGTGATGGCCAGGATCTGTTTTGGAAACTCCAATCTGAGAAGTTTGTTTCCTGACAAACTCAACATATGGTGGAGAGTTGCATGGGTGATGTAAGACTATGGGTGACTGTGTCGCGGCATTATGGATCCTTTGGGGGTTTGCAATGAAATCCACCTTTGCTTCATCCTTAGGAGAAACGCTATTTCATCTTTGGGCGGGTGGATGGGTATTCGTGTCTCTGACTGTCTCAGCGTTGTCAACGAGGCACAGAACATGCATGTGGTTCGCGGCCCCAACATGAACGGAATTGGAGAGGAGGACGGTCCTCAATCGCTCCAAGCTGTTCTGGCACTTTTTGCAACTACTTATTAATGGTCACCATTAACCATTAGTGTTTACCGATAACCAACCTATTTGGCTATCCCTACTGCTGTGATATTCTGAATAGGCCTATAACATTCTGATAATATTTTGTGTGAAAAAAAAAAAAAAAAAAAAAAAAAACTGAAGCCATTTATTTAGAACTTCAATTGCCAACATAACGAACGGAGGTTCAAACCTCCAATCGTTCGCTTACAGCCCTACATATTAACACATGTATTACTTATATACTTCTAAAGGTGCATATATGCATGCATACATGGTTGCTTCGTTAACACTTAAAGAACATTGAGCATATTGCAGTTTGAGGAAATTAAGGATAAAAAAAGAAGAAAACAAGCAGGGGAATGTCTCCAAAAGACGAGTCCTAACGGAGGCCTATGTTGACAGGAGCAGTATGAAAATCCATAATATTATTGGTTTTCTATCCACCTCCCTGTCATAATACAGGTATTTGCGGTTATCCTCCCAGTGAGCTGATTTGTAGTGGAATGTTTAATCGTTTCATGTGAATAAACTGGTGACTTTTTAGACTACTCAAATGTCTGAAACTCTTGTCACAATGTTTAAGGTGGATCTTTTTTCCTCCCAGTGTGGACAAGCAGGTGTGTCTTCAGATGACTTGACTGACTGAAACTCTTCTCACAATGTTTACAACAGAAAGGTTTTTCTCTTGTATGGATACGCTCATGTGTCTTTAGATTACCTAACTGATTGAAACTCTTGTCACAATGTTTACAATGGAAAGGTTTTTCGCCTGTATGGATACGCTGATGTGTCTTTAGACTACCTAACCGATTGAAACTCTTATCACAATGGTTACAGTGGAAAGGTTTTTCTCCAGTGTGGATACGCTGGTGTGTCTTTAGTGTAGATGAATGGCTGAAACTCTTGTTACAGATTTTACAAAGGAAAGGTTTATACTCGAAAGGTTTTTCTCTTGTGTGGATACGCTCATGTTTCTTTAGAACACCTAACTGATTGAAACTCCTGTCACAATGTTTACAGTGGAAAGGTTTTTCTCCAGTGTGGATACGCTGGTGTCTCTTTAGTGTAGATGAATGGCTGAAACTCTTGTTACAGAATTTACAATGGAAGGGTTTTTCTCCAGTGTGGATACGCTGGTGTTTCTTCAAGTCACCTGACTGAATGAAACTCTTGTCACAATGTTTACACTGGAAAGTTTTTTCTCCAGTGTGGAAAAGCTGGTGTGTCTTCAGATGACTTGACAGACTGAAACTCTTCTTACACTGTTTACAACAGAAAGATTTTTCTCCAGTGTGAACATACTGGTGTCTTTTCAGGTGATATGACAGACTGAAACTCTTGTTACACAGTTTACACTGGAAAGGTTTTTCTCCAGTGTGGACACCTCCACTTGTCTCCTCCCAATCATCACTGTCGTCAGTCACTTCAGAGTCAGATTCAAGCTCAACTTCAACTTCAGAGCAGTGTGAGGAGATGTCTTCATCATCAGCTTTACTTTTCACTGCTGGTAATGTCAACATTGATCCACCAGGCTCTTCTGGTCTTTGATGTCGCTCCTCGTCTTCCTCTTTAATGTGTGGAGGCTCTGGTTCCTCCTCTTCCTCTTTAATGTGTGGAGGCTCTGGTTCCTCCTCTTCCTCTTTAATGTGTGGAGGCTCTGGTTCCTCCTGTTCCTCTTTAATGTGTGGAGGCTCTGGTTCCTCCTGTTCCTCTTTAATGTGTGGAGGCTCTGGTTCCTCCTGTTCCTCTTTAATGTGTGGAGGCTCTGGTTCCTCCTGTTCCTCTTTAATGTGTGGATGCTCTGGTTCCTCCTGGAGCAGACTGGAGCTCCTCTCCTGTTCAGGAGAATCCTCCTCTTTACACACAACCATGTGCAAGATGTCTAGGAGCAGAGAAATAACATGATAGTGAACTCTGGATTCCTAAAATGTAAATCTATTTTTCCCTCTTCCATGTATAGCTATGACACGCTAAGACTGTCCAGACAGTTACTAGTTAAATACATGTGGTTTTAGCAAGATTACAGCAAAATACATATCTTAAAGTTATACTATGTAACTTTTTTTATAAAACATATCTTAAAATTGTCCTAACTATTAAATCGCTAAAGTTTTAGAACCCCCACTCCGTTAATTTCAGCCCCAAAAGCCTTTTCTTTATATGTTTTCTACTTAGCCGTGACAGGGGCGGGATTTCACGTCAAAATGACTTCCTCCGCATCATCCGTATACGTTGTGTATACGTTGGCCAATCACATCGCAGATCATACACACATGATACACTACCGGCCAATGACAGTGCATCTTGCGGTCTCTTCAGGAAATAGCTTGCTTCAACAGCTTTGTTTACGCTGGTCTAGAAGTCTAGCCTGTAAACCTCCCCAACGCCGGTCCACAGAGGGATACGAGAGACGGGGCGAGGCGGGCGAGGCGGACGTGGGGGTCTGAAGGCCCGGTCCGCGGCAAAAAACGGCCGAAAAAAGCAGACGCGACCGCGGTTTGCTATACCGCTACTGACCACTAGTTGAGCAACTTACACAGTATAACTTTAAGTAACAGTAATCAATATTTAGTTTTATTATCCGGCAATGAATTATGATGATAGAACAAATAATACATTTGACTTATTAAAACGTGTTTTAGTGTTTCATTTTAGCCTAAAAGTTTAACTGTACCTTCATGTTTAAAAAGATTGACTGATAAAGTATTAACCAGGTACCATCCTAAAATGGCTGTATGGTCCCGGCGAGATCTTGCGACATAGCAAACTAATTTCCGTGTTTCCTCATTCGTTCAGCCCAGCTTCAAGTTATTTCTTTCGGCAGCGAAGCTAATCAACCACTTAGCAACACTGGGTTTTCATAGTTTTCAACTACAGCCAAACTTTAACCAGGCATTTCTGGATGTCACGGCCGGAGGTACTTCTGTTTCATGATGTCAAGGACTTGGCAGCTTGAGCTGTGTGACAGACCAACCCTGTTCTAGATGCTTTGACCTACGGCATGTGGTGCAGTGTTTCTTTTGTTTTACATATTTAATGATCATGATGCATATTGCATATTGATTGATTGATTGGTTGTTTGATTGATTGAATTGATTGATTACTTTGTTAGTCAAAAAATTATATTAGCATGGAGGTACTGTACAGTAAAACATTTAGGCCAAAACGATAACAGTTTCCAATGTGGTCATATAATAACTGACTATTATCATTGTGATGACATGTTTTGCCAAGGTTATTGTGCAGTGAAAATACGTACTGAGGTGTGGGAGGTCTTCAGGTTCCTCCTGTTTAATAGAAATGTCCCTGGCTGAGTCTGGAGAGTTCATCTTCACCTGCAGTCTGGACTGCACACACTGCTCTGAAAAGAAGAATGTGAATAAATAAATAATAATAAACCTAGTGGAAAATAACAATAATGCCTGCTGTAGGTAAAGGCAATATCATAGAAGCCCAACGCTCTATCATATGAACCATGAATGCATAGATAAAACTGACATTTTAGAGCAGAAATCTCTCTTAATTTAATGCAATCAACATCCCCAAGCTACAAGAATTTTAAGATTTATTTTGACCGCAGGTCGTGGTTAACTATGAGAACCGGCACATCTTGTCAGTATGTACGTATCTCTGTAACGCCTCAATTCTGTTGATATTGTGACATCAGGTGACATCACCTCATCAAAGATCAAACCCTGTATATCCATACATGTAGAGGACTGGATCATCACCTAGATCTCCATATATGGAGCTCTACATATCTGATTCCCAGATGATACCCTGTTAGGGCAACAACACTAATAGAATCCATGTCATGCCCATAAAAGGGGACAAGGCCTGAGAGACACATACTGACATGCACAGACATAATGTCTGGGGTCTCACAACACACTGTTGGTTCTACAGACAGGGATCTCCATATATGGACATAGAGGGTAAACATAGAACTCGCCTACCGTCAACTATAGGATAGAGCAATGTTCAATGTTCATGTTCATAAAGCAATCAGGGGTGCATAACTTTGTCACCAGTAGGGGGAGCACACTCCATGGTAATATAATGTATTGACTAAAAAAGTAATCAATCAATCCAATCAATCAAACAACCAATCAATCAATATGCAATATGCATCATGATTGTTGCATCTGACAGGAAAAATTATGAAGGGAAAATGTCCACACAATGTCTCAGTTACAGAGAACATATCTTCTTGTTTATTTCAAAGTTCACAAATGTATCTTCTCAGTCAACAGCACACTTTCTTCTCAGATTGAAAATCACAGCAAGATTCCTAAAAAGACTTCCTGTTATTAGAATTTAGCTCCCGTCCTCGCAAAGCGGACAGAGCGGATCTCCCGGTCAGTTGGTGTGAGAGAACCCGGAATGCTCACATGCGGGTCCTTATATCTATGAATTACAGGGAAATTTGACAGTAAATGGCATATCATGATGAATGTACCATGCTTAACTTCCCTGCAGGACCCGTGAAACATATGACATAACCCTACATGTATCCATACATTGTTGTATGTCTGAGTGCCGCGCTGTGAGCTTGTAGATCTACTATGGGTACATGTCTGAGAGAAATTTAGTTAGGTAGTGCCTGGTTGGGTTCTAAATGCATTACATATAGGACATACTAATGACATGTCATTTGTCAGTGGGGCATAATTGAATCACTAATGGTCAACTGCATCATTACTGGGAAATTACTGGGAAGAGGAGAACTTCTTCAGTAGGGGAAAGGTTATGAGCTTGCAGGGTCTGATACACAGCTGAATACATTGAATACACGCAACGTACATCGTAGTATCATAATACGCTACATGATCATTAAGTATGCAAAACAAAAGAAACACTGCACCACATGCCGTAGGTCAAAGCATCTAGAACAGGGTTGGTCTGTCACACAGCTCAAGCTGCCAACAGCGCTGCGTCCATCGCTCCGGAGCTCGACGTGCGACGTAAAATATACCGGGAGAGTCTTTATCATTTTTTACACTTGCAATGGATAGTTTTAATTTTTGTTTCCGATTGTTGTGACATCACATTCCGTCCTTGTCCCTTATATGCCCATATGGAGATCCCTGAAGTCATCGATATCAAGCCCATAGCTTGGAATGCCCATATATGGACATATTGTGTGAGTCTCATGTGGTTTAAGACATCTATGATTTTGTCCACATTTTGTCCAACCTAAACAACTGACCGCAACTCTATTCACTCTTGCAAATTAATTCAGTCCTGACAGTTTTTTCTTCTATATTCTATTTCAACTCCAGTTGTTGTGAGCTTGCATAAAAATAATCTCTCTGTAATCATGTTATGTGACACTATAGTTGAGCCCCAATTGTGCCTGCAGTCTAAATTGTTCCACAGACACATCGCACATTTAGTAACGTTAGACATAACTTAAGTTGCACCTTCCTGATAATAATCAATTAAGCTAATGCATAGTAATAAAACATCTTGCACGTGTGTGTGTGTGTGTGTGTGTGTGTGTGTGTGTGTGTGTGTGTGTGAGTGAGTGAGTGCCATAGGGCTTTGCAGTTTGCACATCTGTGTGCCATAGGGCTTTGCAGTTTGCACATGCTTTAATTCACACTCCTAATATTACATTAGGTATAATAATTACAGTCATGATATATTATTAAAAATACATGTATCCCCTTTCAGTTAATCATTGTATAATATAATAATTAACATCATTGCAATGGAATGATTGAATACTTTATTAACAGTGTGATCAAAAAGAAAAAAGTACAGTGGCACAGTTATACAATAATGCTAAAAGGATAACACAACGTGCCCTGGGGTCTTGTTTCCATTGTGGTCCTATGGTGCTCCGCTGGGTGTGGAATGGAGCAAAGCAAGATTACACTATAACACCAGATATGTAAAATTCTAGAAACACAAATTGTACCATGTATGATCTGTAGGGTAATTCATTATATGAGTGAATAACACCAACATAATTTGCTATATGACTGCAGGATCTGACATTAGGTTTCTTTTCTACGTCCCCAAGTATTTCTGAGTCATTGCAGGTCTCCACAAGCAAACAGTCCATCACATCCACTTGCATGTTGGTTTGTAGATTTATTTTCGTGTGCTCCATACTACATAGACACTAAGCTTGTCCTTATGAAAACATCCTTATGAATTTAATTAAAATGTACTTGACCCTGGGTGAAAAATGGGTTACAAAATCGTGGGATAAAGATTTAAGGAAAAAATAATTAAATATGTGTGGCTTTTGGTTTTGGTTTTTCTGTGAGGCTCTTAGCAGCGTTGTGCTGTATGCAGACTATGTACTGTGGAGTGGAGGGGGCCAAAGAGGTCTTATTTATTGGTACGAAAAAGAAAAAAAAAAAGACTGAAATGGCCAATTGGCCAGTGACTTGTTCCTGGACAAGTGAATGGGAAATGTACTTGTCCAGATCACAATGTGCCTCAAGTTAATGTCAAGCTCTGCTACTATAGCTAATATATATCCCCCGACCCTCTCAAAATGGATGCCGGGGGAGGGGCGTCCTAGTATGACATCAGCCTTGCAAGGCCTAATCAAACATGCTGTCAATGAAAATCAAAGGTTGTCTTGTGTGTAACAATGGTTGCTTTAAGACATGATTCATTTCATTTTGTTGTGGCAGTCACTTTGAAGACAAGGATGGTTATTTTAAGTGCATTTCATCAACCTATGAAGCTCCCATACACTTGCACTAAACCTAAAGCAGTGAAAGGCATTTCACTGGCAGGATTGTTTACTCTGGACTTTTGCAAAGTTTTATACGTTGTCACCTTGTTTGGGTTCTTTAATTGTTTACTCTGGTGAGATCACTGATGTTTTGTTAATGACTCAACTGACACTTCTACCTCATTTTGCTTAAAACATTGCATTTTAGTTTGTTTTATTACCCTCTCTGCTTTGTGTAATTTTTTATTTTGAAATGAAGGAAGTCGTCAGAAACAGGATGTAGACCAGTATGTATACTTTAAGGCGACTTTGCCACAAGGGGGATCAGATGAATAAAAACAACGTCCATATTCCTACCCAATAGTTTATTTGGTTTTTAATTTCTACATTGTATAGTTTGCCTTCTTATGGTGTCCTTTGAGGATCCGGTTAACAAGCGTATAGTCATTGATGAAAATGTTTCTGTTAATCTGTTTTTAGAATCTATTGAAAAAGCCTATGTAACTTAATTAGTTAATTAATTAAATTAGTGGGTTTAGATTGGTACATACATAACAGTTCATAATTCATGGAGTAAAATGTATATTTAATGTTTGCTAAAGGAGAATAATAATTAAAATACCTACACTTCATGTTTGATAAAAAAAAAAAGAGTTGATACAAAGAGTAACTTATCTTTCATTATTGTTTTTAAAGAAGTTAAAATATTAATTTCATTCTGATTAAGATTAGCCATTTCATGTTGTTTGCACTCTAAAGGAGATAGTAATTTTGGTTTAAAAAAACAATTCATGTTGAGTAATTGTAACTCGCAGACATTGTCAACTGTTATTGATTCTTCTGTATTTTTTTGGAATTATTAAAGAGCATAAATCTTGTTACAGTATAGTTTGTATACATATTGTATTAACTATTGTGGACACACGCTGGTGACGTTTCAGGGCACCTGAATCAATTAACCTCTTTTCACAATGTTCGCACTGGAAAGGTTTTTGTCCAGTGTGGATATGCTGGTGTGTCTTCAGCTTAAATTAAATGCTGAAACTTTTGTTACAGCTTTGACACTGGAAAGGTTTTTCTCTTATACGTGGATACGCTCATTGGGGCTGCAGCTAACGGATTATTTTCATAATCGATGAATCGTCGATTATTTAAACGATTAATCGATTAATCAGATTATGGCACTTATTTAGCTATTACCTTATACGTTAGATTTGATCATTTTAGACATCTTTTAACTAACATAAAATACATTAAATATGAATAATTAATTCAAAAATGCATTGCTCAGCTGCCGATTAGGTTGCTACTAAAATAAATACCTTTTTCTGACTGCGTACTGATTAAAGAATAGCTACACATTTGTCAGGCTAAAGGGTAAGAGTACTCTTTTCAAATAGGTAATTAAAATATTCAAGTCATATTCTTTGTTCTTGACCCAATATTCCTGCATGGTATTAATAGAAATTCTAGCGATTAGTTGCCGATTCGATTACGATTACTAAATTAGTTGGCAACTAATTGAAAAATCAATTTGATTACGATTAATCGATTAATGGTTGCAGACGCTCATGCGTCTTTAGATTACATAAGTTATTGAAAATCGTGTGACAAAGTTTACAGTGGAAGGGTTTTTCTCCAGTGTGGATATGCTCATGTGTCTTCAGGGCACCTAACTGAATGAAACACAGCGTTTACACTGGAAAGGTTTTTTCTCTTGTGTGGATACGCTCATGTGTCTTCAGGGTACCTAACTGATTGAAACTCTTGTCACAATGTTTACAATGGAAAGGTTTTTCGCCTGTGTGTATACGCTGATGTGTCTTTAGACCACTTAACCAATTGAAACTCTTGTCACAATGTTTACAGTGGAAAGGTTTTTCTCCAGTGTGGATAAGCTGGTGTGTCTTTAGTGTATATGACTGGCTGAAACTCTTGTTACAGATTTTACAATGGAAAGGTTTTTCTCCAGTGTGCATACGCTCATGTTTCTTTAGTTTATATAACGCACTGAAACTCTTGTAACAATGTTTACAGTGGAACGGTTTCTCTCCAGTGTGGATACGCTGGTGTATCTTTAGTGTAGTTGAATGGCTGAAACTCTTGTTACAGATTTTACAATGGAAAGGTTTTTCTCCAGTGTGGATCCGCTGGTGTCTCTTTAGTGTAGATGAACTGGTGAAACTCTTGTTACAGAATTTACAATGGAAGGGTTTTTCTCCAGTGTGGATACGCTGGTGTATCTTTAGTGTAGCTGAATGGCTGAAACTCTTGTTACAGAATTTACAATGGAAGGGTTTTTCTCCAGCGTGGATACGCTGGTGTGTCTTTAGTTTAGATGAACGGCTGAAACTCTTGTCACAATGTTTACAGTGGAAAGGTTTTTTGCTTGTGTGGATACGCTCATGTGTCTTTAACTCACCTAAAAGACTGAAACGCTTGTCACAATGTTTACAGTGGAAAGGTTTTTCTCCTGTGTGGATACGCTCATGTGACTTTAGAATACCTGAATGAATGAAACTCTTGTCACAATGTTTACAGTGGAAAGGTTTTTCTCTTGTGTGGATACGCTCATGTGTCTTCAGGGTACCCGACTCACTGAAACTCTTGTTACACAATCTACACTGGAAAGGTTTTTCTCTAGTGTGGACACCTATACTTGAAAACATCTCCCCCCAATCACTGTCTTCACTGACTTCAGGGTCAGATTCAAGTTTAACTGCAGAGCAGTGTGAAAAGATGTCTGCATCAACTTCACTTTTAACTGCTAGTAATGTCAACATAGATCCATCAAGTTCCTCTGTTTTTTGAAGTATTTCGTCCTGTGCTTTAATGTGTAGAGGCTCTGGTTCCTCCTGTTCCTCTTTAATGTGTGGAGGCTCTGGTTCCTCCTGTTCCTCTTTAATGTGTGGATGCTCTGGTTCCTCCTGTTCCTCTTTAATGTGTGGAGGCTCTGGTTCCTCCTGGAGCAGACTGGAGCTTCTCTCCTGCTTAATAGAATCCTCCTCTTTACACACAACCATGTGCAGGATATCTAAGGAGCAGAAATATAGCATGATGGTCAACACATGATTCCTAAAATGACAAACCTTTTTTCTACCAATTTCCATGTACAAAAAGAGCTATCACCTACTTAAAATTCAGGGATTGACACTAACGGTTGCCCGACTGCCCGGGCAAGTGCACATTTTGAGTAACACAATGAGATATCTGTCTTTAGATGAACAGTACTAGAATTCTGCCCCATCTCTCTCTTTCTCTCCTCGGTCACTCACTCACTCACTCACTCACTCACTCACTCACTCACTCACTCACTCACTCACTCACTCACTCACTCACTCACTCACTCACTCACTCACTCACACACACACACACACACACACACACACACACACACACACACACACACACACACACACACACACACACACACACACACACACACACACACACACACACACACACACACCCCTTCGAAAACTGCTAATCTACAAGCTCACATTATGATGAAGACACGATGAGCACCCAGCTAGCTGCAACTAGTTATAAATCAGTGGGTTTCATTCACGCAAAACATGAATCTGAATACGTTTGTAGGATTACAATCTCTCCAGAGAGTATATGCCGCGACCGCGCCTCTCTCTTTCTGCATGCATTTGCAGCGAGCCATGCAGCAAAGCTAGCCGGGGGCAGTAGTCAGCATAGGAGCAAGCCACAAGCCGCGCAACATGTTGTTTTCAGATCTTTATTCACGTTGCGACACACAATCATAAATCATTTGAATATAATTCCAGTTTGTAAAAAGAAAACACCAGAGCAATAAACACTTTCGCAAACATCCAATTTTTAGTATCATGTTTTGGGTTGTGAGTTTTGCACAACTGGTGGCTGCCAGTTATCAGCGATGCCGGTCCCACTGCTGGCGACGCAACGCCACTGACGTTCCAACTGCCGGTCCGTGCGGCAGCCGCCGGCTGCCGGAGAATGCACTCGCTCCTTCTGAGATTAGGTCTGGCCCCGCTCAGTTATTCAAATATTTCACGGCTAACAAGTCGAAAGGAATGAACCACGGCACAATATGCAAATGCAGGGTGGGCGTATCACCTTTGCAACTACTCTGATTGGTTGTAGCTTTGAATCTTTTTGTAACTCACTCACTCAAAAAAACAGTATATAACAATTTTTCATTAGAATGTGATCTGCGTCTGTTTTTGCATTGTCTGCTTCGTATCAGCTCTGTTCTGGGCAACCTGAAATTTCCTTATCTGACCTATAAAAGAAAGAAAAAAGAGGGGAAAAAAGTGGGTAACCCTTTATCATGAAATGTACAATAATGTGAAATTAATTTTCAAAATTGTACCTCGTAACTTGTGAGTGAACTATTGTATGTCTGTCATATCTGTTGTACTGTATGTGGTTGTATGTGATGTGTAATGTATGTGGTGACGGACCCCAGGAAGAATAGCCATGCTTAGGCAATTGCTAATGGGGATCCATAATAAAGTAAAGTAAAGTAACTGCCCCTTGGTGGGAAGAAAAGCAACACTGACACCAACCAGGACCCAGAATGCAAATGTAGGGCGGGCGTTAGGGTTGTCACAGTGATAGATTTTCAACACCGTTAAAGGGGCCACACCATGCTTTTAAAAATATATATTTTAAATAAATATTGGTCCATAATAGGGTTTTATACAGGTTTTAGCCTAAACAACCACTTGCAATTTCCTGTTCTTTCTGTCTCTAATTCCAAGCCGTTTCAGATGCAACACCAAAAGGCCCTTTGTTGGCAACGGGGCACTGCCTTTGGGCTAAAATTGGAAAGATACCATGGCACCATGCTTATCTTCTCTGTATCGTTCCAATTTTAGCATGGCACCATGCTAATCTTCCCTGTATCATTCCAATTTTAGCACCACTTTAGCACCACCCGCCCACCCCATAGTCTCAATAGAATCCACCCCAAAAGTACTGCCCCCTTCTCTTCAGTTGCCAGGAAACTGAAGTGGAGGGGCGGTACTATGGATGAGCCCCCTGTGACATAGAATGGGGCCAATTTCAAAAAGTACCGTTGAGACATGACCTGGCGGTCGCAATAACATATTTGATGCCAAAGATGGAAATCTCCGATTTTTCTATATTTCCTAGTCTAATGCCAGCATTTTTTATGTTTTTTTTACCTGTTTTTGGTGGACGATCGCGAGCGTGCACGGTGCCGTGCGTTTTCTCTGCTTGCTTGAGGCCATTACTATACCCCTTGTGTGTGTCAGACTCAGCATGCAGCGGTTGCCTTTCCTTGTTCAATGTACTCCCAGTGCCACGTCACAACATTCCTGCAGACGGACCGTTTTCCCCTCATAGGCTTAGAATGGGGAGATACAGCCACTCTTGACTCTTTGGTTGAATGGGGCCGGATGGGCTTGCAATGTTTTGTTTACGGGTCATTTCGCTCCGGAGCAACTTTTAACAACATTAACTTGATCCACCGGGAGATTAGATCGATCTTAATACTTTGATTAAATAAAGACTTAAATCGGAGATCTCCGACTTTGGCAGAAGCTACCGACCTTAACACATGGGCGGCCAAGGTTTATAACATTTATAGCTGTTGCTGGTGCCACCATTGACTTACGTTATGTTTTGATGAGCCCCGCAAGCTTCGTGCGTGTGCACGTGCGTGTCCAGAGAAGATTGAGGAGGTACTCCATTTGTTTACAAACGCTCGCGAAACTCGCGGTAAAAAAATCGCGGTAAATTCGCGGTAAAGTGTCGCCGTGAAAACAATCAGCTCTCTGCCTCCATGGGGCTGTTTTTACCTCATTCTGAGAAAAAGCCGTTCTTATGTTTCAAAGTAGAATCTAAAGCCATGTAAAATCCTTCCGTGTGGGGAGAGACAGGGGGCTTCCTGCCCTGGCTGGGTGACGTAATGGATTCAGGGCATGCAAAGGGAAGCTGCGGTCTCGAAAAGTTAACTATTTGTTGACTCGTCCCTCGACGATATAACTTCCTGTGGCAGGGTGACATCTAGTGGCCAAATCTCGTCCCTGAACGAGTTTGGCTCCCCAAGTGTTAATGCAAAACCCCTGGCAGAAAATGTGATTAACGTTGGCATTCGGTCATTTCGGAGCCACGGGTTCGTGTCCGACATCTCTCGCTGCTGCTCGGGTGTCGGATCTCATATTTCCAATAACAGGCGGGTCCGTTCAGCTTGGCTCCGACATGTCTCGGTTCTGTCCGGGTAACGGTTCTCATATTCCCAATAATAGGTGGTCTATTTGGATCCGGATCCATTATTCACAGGTTCGGTAGGTCAAATTGGACGCATGAAGACCTCTACTGCAGGCTGCTGCCTGCCTCCCGGTACAGAGGCACAATAGTCTTGTCACTTCTCTCTATGATAATAACAATTGTACCACAAAAGTATTAATAACATGCTTCCAACTATAAAATATTGTTCCTTCGAAACAATTGTGGGCTCGCTTCAAGCCAAAAAACAATGGCTATAAAAGTACAACATGTCAAGATCGCAGGCAGTGCTCTCTTTGACGTTACTGACGCAATCGGACGCTGCATGCATGATTTGAGGCATTTTGTTCCAAAAATGTGTTATGCAAAAGTTGGCCCGCTGGTGGCGCTATAACAGGCCAATGTGAGAAGTCTTGAGTCAAGGCACGCGTGTAAGCAAGTTGCATGTCTTCAAACAAAACGAGGCATGGCGCCCCCTTTTGGCCGATTGGAATAAGATTGGTTTCAGTGATATTTGGACTAACCCTCTACATCTTTGCCAAATGCCATGAATGTGTGACTTTGCATGTATGATTTAGAGGCAGAAGATTAATTTGCATAAAAATGCAATATTCATTGAATTATTAAAAAGTAATGTTTCACTTTAAAAAAAGAAAAAAATCCAACCAGAAAGGTTTCGTGCGCATAACGCAAACATCCCAGGAGGAGATAGATTTTTACTGTTTTTCATATAATTTAAAGGTCAGAGTTCAAAAGTCAGAGAGTCAAAGTTGTTTGGCATGAGGAGACACATTAGTGTGTCCAGGTTTCATGGCTGTACGTCAAACAGAGCATATACCTGTTCAAAGTTTGCACTTTCGAAGGCTTCTTACAGCGCCACTATTTGGCCGATTGCTGTAAAAAGTAATAGCACACGTCGCCGCAGTAAGCTGAACGCATTGATGTTTTTATTTTCATGCTCTGTCTAAGTATGTAGGAGAAGAAAGGTGCCCAAGTTTTTGAGGAGAACTTGCACTGACTGCCTAGTAAGATAGATAAATAATGACGATATCTAAAGTGTGCTTGCCTTTCAGGCGAGCCCACAATAACATGGATGCCACGCAAAACTTAACTAAAGTGGTTTTATAGGGTAGGCTACACAGAAAAAAAGTAGCCTATTAAATATAATAATAAAACAGTGTTGCCAGTGTTCAAGCAATGTACTTGGTGGTTTGCCCTCACAACGGTAACACCAATAACATTGGATATCGTGACAACCCTAGTGGGCGTATCACCTTTGGCTACTCTGAGTCGTTGTAGGTCTAACCAATAGTCTGTTTGAATACATTTGTAACCACCCCAGTCTGTTTAAATCTTTTTGTAAATAAATATAATAATAACACTGAGAAGAACCAGACAAATTGTGACCGAAGGTCGCAGTTTAGTATGTGAAACGGCACATGCTGACTCTGTCCGGACGTGTACACCTTTTTATGGTCCAACCAATATGTGCATATCTCCATATACATGGATATCCATATATGGGTATCAGGGACCTCCATTATGGGTAACTGGTCCGATACATTTTAATAAAGAATAAAATAAAATAAAATAAAAATCCATATATGGGTATTCCCCAGAATCCCTTTTATGCCCATATATAGAGATCCCTGATGTCATCAATATTAAGACCATATCTAACAGAACTTCATATGGGAATGCCCATATATGGAGGCCACAGCGGCAGCATACCACACTAACAGAATCCAGATATGGCCAAGACAGCCCATAGTGTAGGGGTGACCCCGAATAGTCGACTAATCGGTCGAAACGGCACCTAGTCGAATGGCAATATCTTAGTCAAATGGAAAAAAACAAACATGCTTAACATGGGATGCTTAATGTCTGATGATTTAACATATACTTTGGTTTCTCGCAATAAAACATGCATAGCCTACTGGCTGCTTTCAATTCAGTGAATAAACTTTACACCTGCTATACCTACTTATTTTAGTATTTTGTTATTTAATTTGTCTTATATTATTTAGTTACTTTATTTATTTTAGAGATATTATTTTGTTGTTGTTATTGCTGTATTACTATTCTTATAAGGCCATGATAATATACCTTGGCTTAAATAATGAATGAGTTATCTATTAAAACAAAAGTCAAGAAGACATGCTATTTAAATGAGTGTTTCACCTCAAAAAAAAAAAAAAAAGAAACGGGCCATTCGACTAATATTCGACTATCAACACAATGACTAAACTCATAGTCGACTGTACAAATTCTTAGTCGGGGACAGCCCTATAGTGTGGCTGGTTCTACAGACAGGGATCACGGTGTATGGGCATAAAAGGGATTGTATGTATGATGTCAAATATCATAGACGTCATAGGACTTTAACTCATATGCTGCTATTTTAAACATAGGCTGAACTGTTTTCCTGCCAAATTGTCCTTACCTTTTAACGTGGGCACGTGCACGCATAGTGCATGATCTGTGCGCGACTCATGTAGTAGACCGGTAGACAAGATGACAGCTTTCGATTAAAAAAAATCCATTGGAATAGACAAATCATTTGCCAAGCTGGATCCTGCTGAATCCACCAGTATTTACATAAGAAAACGTTGGAAACAGCCAGCTGTGCGCTAAGGTAACACGTGGGCACGTTCGCGCACATAGCAGACGATATGTGCGCGGATCATATGCCAGGCGGGTAGAGGAATCAAACGGCTACCAAATAAATGAAAAAACGTGGAAAAAAAATAAACATTCTATGGCCGTGCAGCTCCTTCCTTTTTTTACAAGGAAAACATATGGGCCGGGAGCTATGATTGGCTTTCAGACCGGATATGGAAACCTAGATCCGGTCTAAACAGGAAATACGACCGGATACAGTTAGGAGGTGGGCCTAAAGTCTCCGAAGCGGCAATATACAGTGACCATACTTTTAATCGTTTCATAATGATTAAAGCTAATTAAATATTCGGCTCCTCGGGCATCGCAGAGTGGTACAGCGGGAAATCTCCGGTTTCGACGGGGATCGCGGGAAATGAGTTAACATAACAAATAACTGAGTAAGCATGTTTGGGCTCTCACAACATATCTCCATATACAGTACATCGATCTCCATATATGGGTACCAGGGGTCTCCATATATCGGTAACCGGTCCGATATACGGTTGTGCTAATCTGGTTTATTGGCTAAATTCACAAACTGACAACTGAATGAAATAAATAAATCATACAAGAACAATGTAAATAGCTCAAAAGTAACATTTGTTGTGTTTCTTTTCCAAATTCAATGCTAAATGCCACTTTCAACGCCACTTTCAATTATTCAACTCTTAATTATACCTGAAAACATCTGTGATCAACTGCAATAGACTAATCAAGAGCTTAAATCGTTGCATCAGATATGCAATCTGGCCTGACTAGAAGTTTGTTGACGTGTTGACTGTGATTAGAGCAGTTAGAAACATGGCTAAGTTTAAGGAATGGTCAGAAAAGTTAAGAGAAGAGATTATTGCTTTGTAAAATAAAAAGGAAAAGGATATAAAACTGCAAAGACACTGCAAAGACACTGAATGTTCCACTAAGCACAGTTTTGAGCATAGTTCACAAGTTCTAAGTCAAAGGAACAGTGGTTACACTAATGAACAAATTTGTCAGAGGAGGATGAATAATTTCGAGCACAACTGTACATCACTGGCCAGATGGCCAAGACATGGCGCCCTGAGGCGTCATATTATTATCTAAGCAGTGATATTATCTGGCTAAGCAAGGCTGAATCACAGTGACTTTACTGGCCAATCTTTTCTTTTTCCTTTATTTAGTTAGGGGAGCCCGTTGAGAGCAAGCTCTTTTTCAAGGACACCCTGATTGTTACAGCGTGGCCCTGTAGGAGGCCAGATGTCTAGAAAGGTAACCGGTAGAGTCGCCGGAATGAAGGTCGCCGGAAAACGTGGAAGAGTCGCAGAGGAAGGCTCACCAATTTTGGTGGAATTCTCGCCTGCCAGACTTGGTATTGGTGCCGACAGCTTTTACATGTCGCCGACAGTGTCGCCGATGTGTTTGGAATACTCGCCTACAAATCACATACAAACATGCCCTGAGGTCAGACAACAAAATAGACAACAAAGGGAGTGAGTGAGTGAGTGAGGTACGGTATTCTAGTGAGTGTACCCTACCCATATCAATGTCACCCATTCACACATTCACCCATTCACACATATAGTTAGTTGCATAGGCTAAGTGTCCACCAATTTGCAGATGTGTAGAATCACCAGGTACTTATAGGCTAGATCAATGACCCTAAAATAATAGTTACAGTATTTGCTACTAAGCCTACATGTACCTGACTGTGCTATTTAGATAAAGCTTTATAACTGTACATAGGGCGGTCGTGATTAATATTTTTCATAATCGTCAATTATCCATTTTAATTAAAAAAGATCTTCTGTGAAATGTAATTTACTTCTGTTGTACTTCTGTAGAAATGGGTCTGTGAAGCCTGTCTGTGTGTCCGGGGTTAACCCCATAAACCATTGTACGGATCAGTGCCAGTGGCAGTAGACAAAGGAAGTATTTTTTCTGATGTTTTTTCCCCCTCCCCATATTTGATAGAATGTGCCACAATTCATGGTACTTTTTTTCATTCCAGATTATCAAAGTGCAGACAGTAATCTGTCATAATTATACTGTGTCATGCACTGAAATCTGAAAATATACATGTTTGACATTTCTAACCATTTAAACCATTTAAATCAGTGTTAATTTTGTCAGACATTGTTTTATTAAGTGTGCCTGCCATGCAACGCAATGACAAAACACTTATTGTAATCCGCCATACTTAAGTAAGTAAGTAATGTCGCCACAAATTTCTGCACTTAATAACTGCCGCACAATTTACACCACCCACGCAATATATACATCAAAACGTGCGGCTCGGCCGGGAATAGGTTGCTATTACTTTTCTTTCCGATCCGCGTTACCATTGCGACGTAATTCGCAAAAAACGACGCCCAAAAACCCCATTGACTTAGAATGGGGGAAACTTCGGCACGTAATAACTGCCGCACGATTTACGCCACCCCCGCAATATATACATCAAAATGTGCGGCTCGGCCGGGAATGGTGTGCTATTACTTTTCTTTCCGATCCGCGTTAACATTGCGATGTAATTCGCAAAAAACGACGCCCAAAAACTCCATTGACTTTGAATGGGGGAAAAACCCAGAAACTTTGGCGCCACATAACTCTGCCATACTTTTGCCTAGCAACGTCATTTAAAATGTAAAATGCACACACAACTTTGGTCTTTTTCCGACCAATAGGGATGAGCTGTAATTGATTAAGCCCCGCCCCCTCTATAACAGGAAGTGCCCTTCACCAAACAGGAAGTGCCTCTATAACTCATGAACCGTTTGTCGTACAGACTCGCGGCTGGTGTCATACATTTTTTTTTCTCAATTTTTTTTTTCTCAAAAATTTTTTTTTCTCAAAAATGTTTTTTTCTCACATTTTTTTTCTAAAAAAAAATTTCTCATTTTTTTTTCTCAAATTTTTTTTCTCAACATTTTTTTTCACATTTTTTTTTCTCAATTTTTTTTTTCTCAATTTTTTTTTTCTCAAAATTTTTTTTTCTCAATTTTTTTTTTCTCAAAAAACTTTTTCACCAAACAGGAAGTGCCCCTCACCAAACAGGAAGTGACCCTTGATCTCGTGAACCGTTTGTCATACAGACACGCGGGTTGTGTCAAATGACAAGATTAAGAGTCCTTAAACTTAATTGGGGCCTATTTCGCCAAACAGGAAGTGCCCCTCACCAAACAGGAAGTGACCCGTTTTCTTGTGAACCGTTTGTCGTACAGACATGGGTGGTGTCATATGAAGAACAATAATGTTAAAGTTTATGCAAAAAATGCTAATGTTAATAACGCTAAGGCTAACTCCAACTGCTACACAAGGTTGCACAGACTTAGCGAGCTGCAGGCACACTTAAAATTTCGTAGAAATTTTCTTTTCTAGTCTCATCTTATTCTTAAGACTAAATCATACTATGTAGTCTTAGTCATTTTTAGTCTTCTGACATTGTTTTAGTCTAGTCTTAGTCTAGTTGACTAAATATTAAAACATTTTAGTCTTAGTCTAGTTTTAGTCTTTTAGTCTCAGTATTTTGGGATTAGTCTTAGTCGTTTGGTCTTAGGGCTCTATTATGATCCAGGTCTTATGCCTTAACTTCTTTGCCTTTTTTTACTATATATACAAAAAAAAATTAATATATATATATATATATTAATATAATATTTCAAATAGAAGATCTGCACGCTCACAACGTGCAGATGTAGATCCGCATTTGAAGTATTTAAAAATGTTTTTCAAAATAGTAAAAAAAAAAGGCAAAGAAGTTAAGGCAGAAGGCATAAAGGTCTGTCCTCACCTGCGAATTAGCGAAAGCGACGTGAATAAGCGAACCAAAAAGGCGAAGAATTCGCCATTCGCCCTTTTCCATACACACCAAAAAGCGACGCGAATATGCGTATAATATTCGCTTAATTCGCCTAAAAACGAGGGGGCGATATCTGCCTGCATAGCCACAGGAGAAAGGAGAAGAAAGGAGAGAGAGGAGAGAGGAGAGAGGAGAACGGAGACAGGAAACAAATAAAACAATGGAAACTACATCCTCAAGTGATGATGAGACCTGGCCGTGGTTGTTAGCCTATTAAATAAAAAAAAGAACAGAAGAGACAAGTGACAACACGCGTTCTCCGGACCGTTCCCCTCCCCTCAGCTCCGGCCGGGGGCAGAGTAGACAGGGTCGGTCAGTGTTTTATCATAGCCGGGTCGGAATTACCGCATCACCCTCTGAATACGGGGCTGTCAATCATTATGTGTATTACCCGAGAGTGCAAGAGGACCCGTACTGTGTGTGTACTTTCTGCTTTTTTATGCAAACTGTAAAGCAATCAATCAATGTGTGTGCGCGCGCTGGTGTGTGCTATAAGGAACTAACTACTGGAGTTCTGTTTAACGTGTGTGCTGTGTTTAGGCTGGCCTGACCTAGGATCATGGTCTGTTAGTCGTGAGGCAGCGAGATGAATGGCTGTGAGTGAGATGATAATGCTGGTCTAGGATCAGTTCAACAGCAGGGGGAAAAGATCTTGGTGCGTGCATAATGCATGCGTGATGCGTAGCCTGCTGCCAGGATGATGAGAAAGCAGCCGCGACCGCGTACAAGTTAAACCATGACTTACCTCTCTGTAGAAAATAGCCTAAAAGTGTTCCTTTTAATCTCTGGCTTTTGTTTCGATCTTAATATTATAGATTCCTTGGTAGCCTTCTTCTGCCTGTCAATCAGTTAACAGCGCACGCTGCACGGCTGCAGTGACTTACATGAAAGAGGGTTTTAATAATGATTAAATGGCCGTGTCTCTCGGAAATAAAAGGATTTCGGGACAACATGTCACGGGTTTCGGTCTCTAAAAAAAGAAAGTCAGTGTAAAGTAACTAAAAGTAGCCTACATTTACTTGAGTAGCCTGTACATGTAGGTATTTGTACTTACCCAGCGATTTAGCGATTTATTTAAAAACATTAGTCTTTTTGCAGATATAAAGTAGCCTACAATAACAAACACATAAACCATGCTTTTACCAGTAAGACATTCGAGTAGGCTACTTTTTCCAAGCAGCCACGCAGACGAGACACGGAAAAGGAGAAAGACACTGTTCCCCTCGGCCTCAATGTAACGTGAAGGTCCCTCCACCATTCTCTCTCTCTCTCTTGAAATAGGGTAGAGTGAGCTTACTTTGATACAGAGAGAGAGAGGAATTTGCCTTTGAACGTTTGCTAAATTCGACACAAGGGCGAATAAAAAACAGACGCCTTTTCGCTTTTTCGAAATTCGCGTTTGGTGTGGATGCTTCCATTGACTTTATAAGGTTTTTAAAAAAAAGGCTAATTATACGCTAATTCGCTATTCGCCAATTCGCCCTCTATGTGTACGGACCTTAAGACCTGGATCATAATAGAGCCCTTAGTCTTTTAGGCTGAATATAACCACATGACTCTGAACAGGTAGTTTTTCTACTGTCTGTTACTCTGTCGGTGCAATATAAAAATATAAACAAAACACCATCTTGGCTGTAATGTCATTGCACCTTAATATGCAGTAGCAAATACAATACTTATGGTAATGTTCAAGTAAAACTGCTATGGCTAGGCTACAATGCCTAGTGTGTGCCACAGTGCCACTGCCAGGTACAAAAGCTCTGCTCTTTAAATAATATAATAACAGTATCAATTACATCTGACACTGTCTACTACTTTCTGTGCAAAACCAATGAGATTTGAAAAGAACAGATACGTGCCTACATTCTCAAATGTAAAGATAAAAGATGTATTTGGGTTTAATTCCATTTAGTCTTAGACTTAGATTTAGTCTTAGACCTTTTTATAACCTGCATTCAGTCTTAGTCTTCTGAAATTGTTTTAGTCTAGTCTAGTCTTAGTCGACTAAATATCAAAATCTTACTTGACTTAGGGCCCCCACAGAATAGCCAAACTCCTAAGCAATGTTGTTGCATTTGAGGAATTTATGACTGTGACGAGGAACAGCCCAAGATCGCTCACGAGGCACAGTTTTTCTCGTCGTGTGGAGGCGCCTGTGATATGTTAATTAGCTTTTTTACGACCTTTTTTACGACCCATCCGACAGTATAGTCCGTAGGATTGAGACGAAAATCGATCACTTTTTCATACAAGCGTGAAATTTGTTACACTTACAGTTTGGGGCCCTGAACATTTTCAGATATGGAGCCATCGCTAAAACGCCCCCTGGTGGCCATGGCAGCCATTTTACTTTCCGCCATTAACAATTGATGTATTTTGCATCATAACTCCTGAACCAAGCATGATAATACAGAATAGATGATGTCTACACCTATGTTTTGATGCTCAAGCCTCAAGGATTACAATAATACCATGTACAACATCATAAACTGTTCAGAAGAATAGTTAATGGCCAATTTGGTGATGTGGTGTGGTAGTCCAATGGTTTTGTCCGAATATTTGACAGAATTCTTTTCACCTTTTCATAAAAGTATGAAACTTGGTACACTTGTACACTTTGGGGCCCTGAACATTTTCAGATAATGCCCCCTGGTGGCCATGGCAGCCATTTTACTTTCCGCCATTAACAATTAATGTATTTTACATCATAACTCCTGAACCAAACATGATAATACAGAATAGGTGATGTCTACACCTATGTTTTGATGGTCAAGGATTACATTGATATCATATACATAATCATAAACTGTTCAGGTGAATAGTTAATGGTCAATTCGGTGATGTTGTGAGGTAGTCTGCTGGTTTTGTATGAACATTGTTCACATTTTCATAAAAGTATGAAACTTGGTACACTTGTACAGTTTGGGACCCTGAACATTGTCAGATATGGAGCCATAAAAAAACACCCCCTAGTGGCCATTTTAATATCTGCCATTATCAGATAATGTATTTTGCGTCTTATCTTCTGACCCATGCTTGATAATACAGAATATGTGACGTGTACAACATTAATCCAATTCCAGAGCATGTCATTTCCATGCACCTCAAAGGTGCAGTGTACCAAGGAGAACACTGTTGGGGACAAGCATTTGAGGTGGCATCAGCTATGAAATCTCCAACAGACTGGGGTTGGACGAACCCACTTGATTGGTAGTGTACAGCATTGTGTCAATGCGGAGGAGGCTGTGAAGGAGGCAGTGAAGATGGAAGAAGAAATTCATTGTCATCAACAACGTAATCTCTCAAGAACAGACTTACCAAAAATCAAGGGCTCTGTTTTTCACATTTCTTTGACAATGGTTAGCATGATTGTCAACGACGACAACTATCAATCAATCAGTCAAACAATAAACATGTATGAATGAAACATGCAATCAATATTAGTGAAAAACATGGTATATAATTATGTGCTTCAGAAATCTATTTGAACAAGACAATGAAACCTTTGTTATAACCCCAAAAAAATATTTCTGAAATAAAATCTTTGAAATAAACCTTTGTCTGTGATGTATTATTTAATATTGAATATTGCTCTGCTCTCACTGTATTATAAGGGGCAAGGGTTTACATTTCTAAAACTCAACATGTATACAACAGACGCAAATCACTGAATTGACTATTAACTATTCAGCTGGACAGTTTATGATGTTGTACACATTATCAATGGTATCCTTGACCATCAAAACATAGGTGTAGACATCACATATTCTGTATTATCATGTATGGTTCAAGAGATAAGATGCAAAATACATTATCTGGTAATGGTGGCAATTAAAATGGCTGCCATGGCCACCAGGGGGGTTTTTGCAATGGCTCCATATCTGACAATGTTCAGGGTCCCAAACTGTACCAAGTGTCATACTTTTATGAAAAAGTCAAAAATTGTCTGACAAAACCAGCGGACTACCTCACAACATCACTGAATTGACCATTAAGTATTCACCTGAAGAGGTTGTGATGTTGTAGATGATACCAATGAAATCCTTGACCATCAAAACATAGGTGTAGACATCACCTATTCTGTATTATCATGTTTGGTTCAGGAGTTATGATGTAAAATACATTAATTGTTAATGGCGGAAAGTAAAATGGCTGCCATGGCCACCAGGGGGCGTTTTTTGCGATGTATCTGAAAATGTTCAAGGCCCCAAAGTGTACTAAGTTTCATACTTTTATGAAAAGGTGAAAAGAATTCTGTCAAATATTCGGAGAAAACCATTGGACTACCACACAACCAAATTGGCCATTAGCTATTCTTTTGAACAGTTTATGATGTTGTACATGGTCTTATTGTAATCCTTGACCATCAAAACATAGGTGTAGACATCATCTATTCTGTACTATCATGTTTGGTTCAGGAGTTATGATGTAAAATACATTAACGGGTAATGGTGGAAAGTAAAATGGCCGCCATGGCCACCAGGGGGCGTTTTTGCGATGGCTTCATATCTGAAATTGTTCAGGGCCCCAAACTGTACAAGTGTACCAATTTTCACGCTTGTATGAAAAAGTGAACGATTCACCCAAAATCTGGTCTCAATCCTCCGTACTAGTAGAAAATATCAAACTTGTTTGAAAATCAGCGCAGAGCGGAATAGAGATCTAGCTGTGATCCTGTGTGTGACGGGTAGTGAAGATATCGCACCGAGCAAATCTGTGAAGTCCCTCCTTTTTCCTTCCCTCTCTCGACTCTCCCTCTCTCTCTTCCTCTGTCCCCACTCACTCCCGTCACTAGTTATTAATATTATTTTCATAAACATCATATGATTAGAACCTACTAACATTTAAAGTTTGTATCATGATCGTACTTTTAATGTCACTGGTTTAATTCCCCGACGGCTGCTGCTGGCTGGGGACATAAAGTCTGTCTCCCCACATGATGACATACTGCTGCTGCCTGCTTGTGAAAGTGTTTAAATAGTAGGCTAAGTTGATTATTAAATAATAAAAATAATAACGTGCACTGCGCTGCGCTGGACGTCTGACTGCAGTGACTCGATCGCTGCACACTCACTTTGCAAGTGTCTGCGCCTGGAACATAGCAGATCTACAAGCTCACAACGCGTCACCTATGCGATGCGTTGTGAGCTTGTAAATCAGGCACTTTTGGCACTGACGGTGACGGAACACGCCGGAATGAAGAAATTATAAGCCAGGTTTTACTTGGGTGATGTGATGTGTGTTGAACGGACAGACGGACGAGGCTGGCACAGTGCACTGCGTCTGCACACGACAGCGCCGAAAAATAAACATCCACAACAACGCGTTTACCTCAGCGTGGGACTTTTCTCCAAGCTCAGAGTTGTGTCTCCGTGGCTGCAGCAAGAGCAGCACACACACAGTGCCGCACACACACACACACACACACACACACACACACACACACACACACACACACACACACACACACACACACACACACACACACACACACACAGGAGTTGTACACTGCGTGCATGATCAGAGAGAGTGGATGATGCATGTCATAGGTAGGCAGAGGCTATATAAAAAATATGTCGACCCCAATCGAATCCGACAATGAATTATGCTATTTTCGACACGCAACAACCCCGCAATACAGTGATGCGGCGAAAGGCAAATCAAGCTTGTCGCTCATATGGATGGGACGTTTGCAAACGAATCGAATCTTTTGAACGGCTCTTTGAAATGAACGGTTGGATCCGGTTCGCAGTATGGAGCCGTTCCTTTCTAATGAACAGTGGTGGGAAAAGTACTCAATATCTTTACTTAAGTAGAAAATATCAATACTGCAATCAATGTGGAAATACTCAGCCACAAGTAGAAGTTTGGAATGTTAATATACTTGAGTAAAAGTACAAAAGTATTGCTATCAAAATGTACTTAAAGTACAAAGTACCAATAGTAGAAAGTATTAATTATGCAGAATGTCCTGTTGAATAAAATGTAGAAAAATCATTTGAAAATAAATCTCACAATGTGTGGCAACTGGCAACGTGACACATTGTGAGCTTGTAGATCGGCTATTTTCAAATGGCAGGTATGTACCTATGTATGTCAGAAATAAATGTATATAGGGTTGAAGTTATTTGTAATTCAGAATCTACAGTAACTAGTAACTCAAATGAGCCAGTATTTTGAACGGCTCTTTGAAAGGAACGGATCCCAGAGTTCTGGCTCACTTCAAAGAACCATAAATCCCATCTCTACATAGCCGCTGCTCTTCAGCGCTGCGTAGGTTGCACTTTGAGGGAGGCATGATTTATTCTTTTATTTTTTTGTCTCGTCACGTCTCGCACCAGATTTCACCACAGGGGAGTCGGAGGAGAGGACTTGTTGTGTGTACGGGCCTGTCGCGCGTCTCTCGCACAGCGGGACACACGACCCAATAATCTTCAAGACTGAGGATCGTGTAGTATGTGTGCTCATACGATCTGATGAAATAATTATAACATCGGATTGTAGGCGACATCTCAGTGTGTGTGGAGGCTTTTAGTCTTAGTCAACAAAATTAACACTGCCCTCAAGAAAATGAACACTGCCCTCTATACAAAGTAGTACACTAACCCTCTATACTTAGTGAACTAATACGTAGTTGACTGGGTTTGACGCTGTATTTATTTCTCTACACCAAATTGGCCATTGATCTGTGGGTCGGCGCTTCAAATCAACATGTCTGCTTTGCCTCCAATGGTGTTAGCTCGCCAGTTGGTGTGTGAATGTGGGAAGTGAGGACACTGGTGTTGACAGTTGTTCGCCGCTTCACTCCCCAATGTATGAATGAATGGACCATTGTAAAGCATGTTAAGTTTGCAACTTGCTTAGAAAAGAGCTATAAAAATGCAATCCACTACTATTATTATTATAGATGTCTCTTCTACTACAGAGCCACACCATAAAAACATTTACATGACATGTTTGGCTTGTTTGCGTGGTTATTGTATTGAGACAAATATTGTGACAGACAGATTATGAAGGAAAGGAGAGCACATGAAACTTACTGAGATGTGGGTGGTCTTCAGGTTCCTCCTGTTTAATAGAAATGTCCCTGGCTGAGTCTGGAGAGTTCATCTTCACCTGCAGTCTGGACTGCACACACTGCTCTGAAATGAAGCAATTGAACAATAATATTGTATTATTCTTATCAAGTGTTAAAGTGTTATTTTTATGCGGACACATCCACCAGTTCATTAACACATCGGACGCCCACGTGATCTCTGAGGTCTTAATGTATCCGTGCCCATGGCAACGCGTCATTTTACCTACCGGCGAGAGTACTGGCGAGAAAAGTAATCTGAGTAAATGTAATCCGAGTATGTCCTGTTTATTCCGCGAAAATCTTCTCTTTCAGTCAGGACCGTTTTTTATCATTTCTGAGCCACATTGTTTGTGTTACGGCATGTAGAAGAGGCTGCCGTTTTGAGAAAAAAATGAAAAAAGGAAGAGAATCCGGAGAAAACAGCACTTTTGTGCAGCCACTAGACAGGAAGTCAACGAGCCACACAGCACGTCCGGGTGACGTAATTGTGCGCTGCATGTTGGGAAATGGAGTTGTTTCATCACCGCGGTAGCCAAGTGCAGTAGCTACAGTACAGTATAGTTTACTGTACAACACGTCAACGCGTCGTTGGGCACTCGTACAGATCAAAGAGATTGACGCGTAGACACCTCGTGGGCACCCGATGTGTTAAGTATACCTCGTTGGCACCTTAGCAGCACCCACCTGACCCAGTCCCTACGCCTCCTCCTACAAGACCACCTACCAGTAAATAAAGGTGGAGACATGTCCGGGTGTCTCCAACCCTAAGTGCCCACTCGTTCAGGTGCCCAGATGTCCAGAAGCCCAGTCATCCCAAACATATTGTGCCCAGATGCCCCTAGTGCCCACCTGACTTGTATTCTCGGGGGTCCCCCAGCAGAACGTATAGCATCAAAATCTGTGAGCTAGATCAGTGGTTCTCAACCTATTCAGGCCGCGACCCCAGTCCCACCCTGATGAGCACTAAGAGTTGAGGCATTACATTTTGTATACGGTTCTATTGTGAAAATAGCAGATCTACAAGCTCACAACGCCCTGAAAATGTATTTCTGCCTCTAATATTTAACAATTTCGGCAAATGTTTAATTTGTCATTTTAGAATCAGAGGTATTAAAAAGTCCTTAAATTGTCACTTCAGAAATGTGCAGATACCCTCTATATACTTAAACTTTATGTTGGTTTGTTTTCTGTTTAGTGAGAAAACAACATTGCACATGAAGTTAATCATTTGGGGACCCCCCTGGGGGTCCCGACCCACAGGAAGAGAACCACTGAGCTAGATCAGTGTTTATTACAACTTTTACATTGAACAGGAAGAGTTCAAGCATGTTGTACTGGAAGAACCAAGTACAACATGGTTATTGCAGTGTTATCGTTCAGGTTGTTGAGTGCATCATCTCTGGTTTGTGTAAACACTCCAGACAACTATATATACAGTTAATGTCTGTTTTCTTGTGCAAGGTATAATCTTGTACAAAACTGTTTCAGCCATTCGTTTAACCCTGATGTAAAATTGTGATTTAACCATGAACACAATATAATCCCCCCCAAAAAAATATAATAATAATAATAATAATAAAAAAAAAAACATGGATGGATCATTCTAAGCCTGCTGACACATTAAGCATGACATGACAGGAGCTCTAACTTCTCTTGACAATCAATTCAAAATAACATTATGGTGGACAAAGAAAATATCCTACTCGTTTACAAGCTACCTCGTTTGCACCTCCAGTTGTTTAAATTACAGTAGGCTTATTATATGGAGATTATAGATTAATCCTTACAGTATATGGATTTATCATTACAGTAGGCTATATGGAGATTATAGATGAATCATTACAGTATATGGAGATTCATAATTACAGTATATGAATATATGAATCACTGCAATGATGTGACGTAAACAACAACATGCAACAAAACAATGTAGGCTATAGTAGGGTGACCAGACGTCCCGTTTTACCCGGGACAGTCCCGTTTTCAAGCTACGTGTCCCGGTGTCCCGACAAATATCTCTAAAACACTAATATGTCCCGGTTTTCAACATTCACTACAAAATTGTCCCGGTTTTCGCCAGAATTAAAATAATAGTAGCTGTTTTCAGTGGTTGCATAGACATTTATCATGTTCTTTTCATGAAAACATGTTCACCTAACCAATCAGAAAAGGAACAAATTCATTGCGTGTCTGAATTCAACACTAAGCCTGTTTGTCAATCACTTTCTGCCTGTTTGCAACCATGTGGTGCGTGTGTGCGCGTGCACGAACGTTAGAGAATGGGCACGCGCGTGCCGGTAACGTGCGCATTGCTTTTAGGGTCCCAGTTTTAGGCAACAGTGTTTTGCGTCCCGGTTTGAGTGGCTGAAAATATGGTCACCCTAGGCTATATAAAAATGTCTTACTGCTGCTGATATGGAGCTATTGTTGTTATTTGTGTTTACTATCACTTGTCTTTATAACAAGCTAGCAGCTAAGAGTAATTAGATTTATCTTCCAACTTAAATGATAAGTTAATAAAGACAAAGAGATAAAACAAGACATTAATCTTCAGTGAAGAAATATATGAAACACAACGTGAACTAGTTCATCTTTACCTGCTGTGTTTCAGTGGTTGAGCTGCTGATAAACGTCCTCCTGCTGCTTAACGACGACACTGTTCTGAAACGACACGTTTTAGTTTCTTTGTATTTTACTTTGATATAAATCTATGATGTTTTAAAACGTCAACAACAGTCAATCGCCATGTTGTTTTCACTACTGCATTGTGGGTAATGTTGTTCTTCTGACCACTTTGTCTTGAATGCCAGTTGGTGTGTTGCTGCCCCCTGCTGTCGGCTGGTAACAGTACTATAATGCAACGGTTTCTAACCGTTTGCATTTGAGCCACCGTCACGGACCACTATTTGATGGCATTTCGCCTCCGTCCGTGCTTCATGACTACAAGTCATGTTTTGAAGAATATAGTGATAGTTAGTTTATTGAATACTTTATTAAAATCATGTTTAAAGAATGTTATAGTGGTAGGCTAGTTAGCCTAAGCAATGTATTAGATAGGCCTACTTGCATAGGAAAAACACAGCACAGGACAGTAGAGATACAAGGTTTTCTAATAGGATTTAAACCCAAGAAAGCACTATGGCTTGTTTACATTGGGGTCATTTTGTACTCAATTCATAGACTCAAGTCATACATTTTCATTAATAGGCTATTTATTCGGGGCCATGGAATACATAATGTTCAACTAATGTTAACATTATTTAACTATGATGATCATAATTAGTGACTCCAGGACAGGTTTAATGTGGTTAAAAACTATTCCAAATAGACTGTGTTACCTGATGATGTCACAGTCACCACTGGAGAGCAATGTAAAGCATGTTTTCTCATGCAAATAAAGCTCCTTTGAATTGAATTGAAATTGACCCCATAGCCCGGAGGGATGGTCGCGTCTGATTGGTAGTTGTCAGGACAACAACATGGTCGCATTCAGGGGCGTTATTCACGTTATTCCTGGCCCCGCCCCCGGCTTCCTGTTCATATCCTGAAAGAGGTCAAGGAAGGTTAGGCAGGAAGGGACGCATGGGCGTGGTCAGTTACCATGGGGCCATACGCCATCGTCGCCATGACACTTTGGGTGGCGGAAGTTGCAACGGAAGCTCGATGAATAACATTGCGTCTATGAGCTTCAGCTGGGACAGCTCATGAACAAAAAATAATTCTAAACGATTGAGACCTTTGTTGTATAATCGCTCCAGGAATATAAAAGAAGACATATCACAGGTATTTTTACAATCACTTGCTTTTCGATGTGCACGGTACATAATGTTATTGAGGCAGCTAAACAGCGGCGGCGGCCGTTTCTGTCTCGGAGCTATCGCGAGATTTGGATTCCAGACAGGGAATGGTGGAGAGTCTCGCGATACTATCTAGCTCAGAAACGTAAATTGTGCTCTTTAGATGCCTCTATAATGTTATACAGTGTACTCACCGAAAAGCAACACAGCACAAAACAATGTGTGACATGTTGTCTTTTATATTCCTGAGCTGAGTGTTTTATAAAGGTCTCTATCGTTCAGAATTATTTTTTGTTCATGAGCTGTCCCAGCCGAAGCTCATAGACGCAATGTTATTCACCAAACTTCCGGTGGTAGTTTTGCCACCGAGAGTGGCGCAGTGGACGCCAAAAACACGTCGGTGTCCCTTCTTGCTGAGACTTTCTTTTAAAGAGGTGGAGGCTGAAAAAGCTGGCCTGAAAAACATCATTTGGTTTCCTGTTGTCCTTGCATTAAAGTGTCAGTAGTTGGCGTTCTAGGCTCTGGGCTCTGAATGTACCTGGGTTGCCATGTCTGCTTATAATAAGCAATTTGTGTCTCTAAAAAAATAGTTGCTTATTGGGCTTACTTTCTAATATTTTTTAACCAGTGGTTCCCAAATCTTTTCATATCAAGAACCCCAGATTACATATTTGTCCACAGTCGCAGACCCCCATCTGAAAATATGTGGTGCCAGGGACCTCCACAGTCCACACAGATTTATGTTGTTAAAATGTTTCAAAAATATTCAATTTTTTTCTCCCTCAATATTTTTTAAATAGCAAATATACAAGCTCACAATGTGTCGCAATGTGACACATTGTGAGCTTGCTGATCTGCTATTTTCAAATGTGAATGTAAAGTAGTATAGCCTACTGTAGTTGCTTCTGTTGGGCTTATTTCTTTGGCAAAATCTGGCAACAGACTATTTCATGTCACTTCCTTACTTGGGACAAGATAACTATAAAGAAGGTAGAGTCGCCAAAACGGCTGGGTATCCGCCATTGACGCTCATGGGAGCCAAAACTGGGACCGGAAGTTGTGTGAACTGCAATGGAGTCCATGGCAGAAGGATGACAGCCCATGTGACAGCCAGCTGGACCATGCTTGTGAATACATTATTTCTGAACGTTTGTCTCCTTTGTCAGTTAATCGGTCCAGGAATATAAAATAATGCATATCACAGTTTGTTTTCCAATCGCTTGTTTTTTTATGTGCACACTGTATAATTTTATTGAGGTATCTAAACAGCGTCATCCTCTGTCATGTATCGTTTCTGGTAGTGTTGCCAGGTTTTGAGAAATAAGCAACCAGGCCTAGGAAAACAAGACCAAAATAACCAACTAGGGCCAGGCAGGTACTAGGCTTTTATGAGCACTTACTGCTGTATTGAAAATAACCATCAACAAGCTATAGATCTGCCAAGATTTTGATAACTTGTCAAATGCGACATTCTGCATAATGAGCACTTTCTATATTGGTACTTTAATTATATTTTAATATCATTCATTTTTAATTCCTGAGTTTAACTTGTGAGATTATTTCTAAATTGCTGTATTGATTGATACAGTTTGCAGAGACAGGTACAGAGAAGTAGGCTACAGTACAGTACAAGTTCTGCTAAAATTATTTTTCCAAAAAAGTAGGTATATAGCTATGGCTTGTTTCCATGGGGTCCTTTGTACTCAATTGATCGAAACATTGATCATAATGATGATACTTTTACTAAACGTTGGTAGGCCTACCACCACCACCACTTAGAACCACTGGTTAAAACAATAAAAAGCCCATTCCCTTGTTACTGATCATATCCTATGCAAAGTAGCCTACTGTGCTCCATCGGTCTCTTTCATTGTTATGAGATACATAAAGTGGCTTAAAAGATATTTGAAGATAAATGGACATTTGGGGGGAAAAGAGTAAATGAAATGTATTTATTTATTCACGTTCATCAATTAAGCAATCATTTCGCGGACCCCCTGCAGTACCTCCGCGGACCCCACCCCCACACACACACACACACACACACACACACTCCCAAGACGCCACCTGCAACAACCAATATTTACAAGCAACTTCACAGACAAATAAGCCCAAAGTCGCTTATAATAAGCACACATGGCAACACTAAATCCTTGGCACTTTCAGAACGTACATTGTACTCTTTAGATACCTCTATAAAATTGCACAGTGTGCACATTGAAAAGTAACATAGCAGAAAAAAAAGTTTTATATGATGTCTTTTATTTTCCAGAAGTGATTATTTGACAAAGGTCCAAGACAGTCAGAATAATTGTTTGTTGTTGGTTTGTTCATGAGCTTCTCCACGGACTTCCATGGAATCCAATGCAGGCCACCAAACTTCCGGCTGCAGGGCTGGCTCCCATGGTGAGACGAATCTGCCGTCTGGAATTGCAAGATAGCGAAAATGACGTATATGTCCCTACCTTGTTTTTAATTTCCTTGACTTGGGAGGAAGTGAAAAGATGTTTATGAAGCAGCACACAAAGAAAAATGCTCCAGCGCCCTCTGTAAAAGGAAAATGGCAGCCTCCATAGAATGGCCAGGAATATGGTGATATAGTGGGGGGGATGACATAGCCGCGCCCTCATGCACTTGCGCGAAGTGCGCGTTCACGTTTCGAAAATTGGCGTTTTTTCATGGTTTTGATCGCGTTTTATTCGGGTTTCCGCGTTTATTTTTTTTGCTAAACAATCTGGAACGGCACACTACACTTTCCCTTTGCCTCTCTCCACATGCACCAGCCAGCAAGATAGTCTATAGTTATAGTAGATGGAATTCTTGGTACCAGCACTCCAACAGACAGACAACACCAGTATCATATAATCATTCAGTTCCAAAAGCTTTTCAGTTAATCTACTTAATTTTACACCACTGTCTACTACAGCAAGCACGATGGTTCCCAAACGTTTTAGCCCGTGAACCAAGAGAAACTAAACCCAAACAAGTAGAAGTGAAAATAGCCGGTCTACAAGCTCACAACGAGTCGCTTTGCGCTGCGTTGTGAACTTCTAGATCGGCTATTTTCAAGACCCATACAATGTGTCCACAACGCTAGCCAAAACAGTGTTAGCTAGCAGCATAGCATCCATCATTACTCCAACTCTAATATAGCCACGACTCCACTCACCAATTGCTGACTGAGTGACGATGAGACGAGCAGGACGATGTTTAATGCCTTTATAGCCTACATGGTCTTGTCTTGGTGTTCTGTTTATATTCCTTTATGCCTGTGTTGTTAATTTTACCACTAGTCCATCATGACGCATACGCACTGACGACAGAGTGGACGACCGTTAAAGGGGCGTCCTATGAAAGCCATTTCCTCTCTGCACAGAAGCACATTTCAAAACAAGAGTCTTTATTTTATTTTTTTCATCTATACAATCGGATCATTCAACATGTTTATTTTGAAATTGTCCTGGAAAATAGTAGCCAAATAGCCCCTACATGCCACTGAGAGGTTACGTTTGTGTTGTTGAGAGCCAGCTTGCAGCGCAGGGGAGAAAAGAAAAGAAAAAACACGCGGCCGGCAAAAAAGGTGGGGGGGATGAGATTACGTTTTTATGAAAGTGGGGGTGTCCCGTCGTACTCACAATGAATGGTGGTGACGCGCCTGTGTATAGCATCAACACAAATGCACAAAACAATGTTGAGACAATAGTGGAGCAGTATACAGATGTATTCAGAGGGTTTGGTGTCTTACCATATGTAGTGATAAGCGGAAGCGGGGATTGAACCCGGGACTCCAACTCGCCAGTCCAACGCACAACCAGTCGTGCTAATAGGGCTGAGCCCGATTAGCAGGGCTGTTGTCGCTGGTTCATGGCTGGGTGCTACATTCACCCCCCTGGTCTTTTGGAGCGCGCCCTCGCGCTTCACACATCACGCTGCGGACCGCCGGACACGGCATGGCACTGTTCCCTCACGCGACGACATCACGCTCCTTATCCTGCCGACAACGACAGATGTAGTGATACGCGGAAGCGGGTATTGAACCCGGGACTCCCACTCGCCAGTCCAACGCACAACCAGTCGTGCTAATAGGGCTGAGCCCGATTAGCCGGGCTGTTGTCGCTGGTTCATGGCTGGATGCTACACATACACCTACAAGATCCAACTAAAAGATGATGCACAAACATCAGAATTCACAGGCATTCACTGTTGGGAGATGATGCATGTGAAAAATTGGGTCTAGTCAAGAGGATGTATACCATCAAGACAAATGCACAAAACAATGTTGAGACAACTGTGGAGCAGTATACAGATGTATTCATAGGGTTTGGTGTCTTACCATACACCTACAAGATCCAACTAAAATATGATGCACAGCCAGTCATTCATGCTCCCAGGCGGGTTCCAGCACCGCTCAGAGAGAAGCTAAGGCAAAATAAATATTGCCCGTCTTGGCCGTGGTTATCTCACCCGTCTTGGCCTTGGTTAAATTGCCCATCTTGGCCTTGGTTATTTGATTGGTTTGGGCTTTGCGCGCCTTGGCCTTATAGCTGGGGGAAATCTGGTAAAGTTTGTGCACTTGGTGCAAAGTTTTTGATTTTTGGTATGGTGTTAGGTATGGGTATAAGGTTTTCAAAAACCATCGCAAACAAATTGGGCTCGCCCCCTAGTGGTCTGTTTGCAATGAATCAAATATTCGATACATCAGTATATGGTTCAAACCCCAAATAATTGATGAAAGAGATTTTTCAATGGATTCTGTTACTATTGGGTATGATAAACAACATACTAAGAAATCTGGAAAGAATATCTACCGGAAAGGTACCATTTTCAAGATGGTGTCCACGATGGCTGCCGGGAGCTGAAAATGCCTATACACTGGGTTTTAACGTGTAGAAATTCATAATAAATCTGCACTTGGTGAAGAGTTTTTGATTTTTGGTATGGTGTTAGGTATGGGTATAATGTTTTCAAAAACCATCGCAAACAAGTTGGGCTCGCCCCCATAGTGGTCTGTTTGCAATGAATTCAATAGTAGATCTGTCAGTATATGGTTGAGACCCTACATAATTGATAAAAGAGATTTTTCAATGGATTCTGTTACTATTGGGTATGATAAACAACATACTAAAGGTTTATGAAAAATAACTACCGGAAAGCCATCATTTTCAAGGTGGCGTCCACGATGGCTGCCGGAAGCTAAAAATGCCTATTTAATGTGTAAAAAAATCATATAAAATATGCACTTGGTGAAGAGTTTTTTAATTTTGGCATGGTGTTAGGTATGGGTATAAGGTTTTCAAAAACCATCGCAAACAAGTTGGGCTTGCCCCCTAGTGGTCTGTTTGCAATGAATCAAATATTAGATAGGTCAGTATATTGTAGACCACTAGGAGGTGAGCCCAACTTGTTTGCGATAGTTTTTGAAAACCTTATACCCATACCTAACACCATGTCAAAATTTAAAAGCTAGTTACCAAGTGCATATTTTATATGAATTTTTAAATAGGTATTTTTAGCTCCCGGCAGCCATCGTGGACGCCATCTTGAAAAATCTCTTTTATCAATTATTTGGGGTTTCAACCATATACTGATGTATAGAATATTTGATTCATTGCAAACAGACCACTAGGGGGCGAGCCCAACTTGTTTGCGATGGTTTATGAAAACATTATACCCATACCTAACACCATACCAAAAATCCAAAACTCGTCACCAAGTGCAGATTTATTATGAATTTCTACACCTTAAAACCCAGTTTATATGCATTTTCAGCTCCCGGCAGCCATCGTGGACGCCATCTTGAAAATGGTGCCTTTCCGGTAGTTATTTTTTCCAGATTTTTTAGTATGTTGTTTATCATACCCAATAGTAACAGAATCCATTGGAAAATCTCTTTTATCAATTATTTGGGGTTTTTGAAAACATTATACCCATATCTAACACCATACCAAAAATCTAAAACTTTGCACCAAGTGCACGAAATTGATGATTTTTGACCAGATTTTCCCCAGCTATTATTTGGTGGGTTTGGGGGTTGCATGCATTGGTCTCGGTTTGCCCGGAGCCCGCCTTGGTTTGGTGCTTGTCCTCCGGCGTGACGGAGGTGTGGGTTAGGTGGAACATGACGGAGCGTGTCTGGGCCTGCTGGTCGTGCGAGAACCTAGAACCAAAATTAAACTTGACTAGGGTGTTTGTGGCTGATGCTTGAGTTCGGCCATCAGCTTATACCACAGGCTTGCAATATGCATTTTAAGCAGTTTCTTCTCAAGTATTATGGAGTTGGTTACCTATAAATAATGACACATTTTGTACATAATTATTGGAACATATCAGTTATGGGTAACCTGACTGCGCCAGATGATAGTAGCAGTGCGTCCGCTCTGCCTACTAGCATCTGGTACTGCTCCGGCACTCTCGATGTAAGGGGCGGGCCATTTTTTGAATTGCTAAGCAGGTGATTGGATGGGGCCGTCTGTCTATCACAGTCTGGAGTGCCAACTCCAACCAGTCATATTGGCTTGTCTGCATGAAGTTACACCCAGAATCCGCCTCCTGGGTTTCCACGTGGTCTGCAATCAGACTCTATTGGCTCATAGCCGCTCAGAGCCCGCCCGTAGCTGCCGCTGATTGGTCCGGCCCGGGGCTTTACGAGTGTTATCGAGTCTCTACCCAGAGAACTCAGACGGTAAAGTAGGGCGCTACGCACTACTGCCACCATCTGGCGGAAGTCAAGCTAAGTTATGGGATAAAGTTGGTTGGAAAGATTCACCATTATGACAATTCTCGCAGTATATTATATATGTATATATATATATATATATATATATATATATATATATATATATATATATAGTTTTAAGCAGTTTCTTCACACATGATTTCAAATCGGAATATTTAATTGGATTCCCCCATGTATGAAAACTTTTTTTTTTTTTTTTTTTGACCTATCCACCGCAAATTTGAGGTGGAAAGCTTTCCACCTCAAGTCAGAAAATAAGTGCAGGCCATCATAGTACGCCACGGTGGAGTCCTATTCACCGTGACTGACTAGTCTAGATTGACCAATCAGTGAACGGGGTGTAGAGCCTGTCTGTCTGATAGTAAAAACAGAGAGATGTGTTGGAACTCGCGGTGGAAAGCTCTCCACCGCGAGGAGTGATGTAACGTTGTAGTTTCATGACTCAAAAAGACTCGAAAAGACTACACCGCGGTGTAAAGCCTTCCACCGCCAAGGCGACTATGATGCCGGCTTAAGCGGCCATTTTTGAGTTTGGCATACAGCAGATATGGATTCAGCGCACCTTAATACCCCTAGAAAACATGTATGCCATAAACTAACACAATTTGCCTTCAGCGCTTTAATTAAGCACATGCATTTTCGGAAATCCTGCCTAGTCTAATATACTGTAGGGCGACTTTTCTTTAGGTTTATTTATTCTGTTTATATTTATTTTCAGTATTACATTATACATGCAGGCAAACAAACACAGATAAACCACACACAACCAGTTGAAATAACATAGTAAAATTAAACTTATGGTGATGAGAGCATGAACATTTTTCTAAAATCTGGCCCTAAGCAACCTGACTAGGGTGTTTGTGGCTGATGCTTGAGTTTGGCCATCAGTTTATACCACAGGCTTGCAATATGCATTTTAAGCAGTTTCTTCTCAAGTATTATGGAGTTGGTTACCTATTAGGCCCCTGCAAGCCCGACGGGACCCGACCAGGGCCCGGCCCGGCCCGCCAAAACGGGCCGGGCTTGGGCTCGTTTCGAAACTCACCAACGGGCCTAGGGCCGGGCCCGGGCTTAGAACCATGCTCGGAACATTTCGCGCTGTGAATTTCACACATGACGTCTCTGTGTGTGCGCTTAGCTAGAATGGAGTGTGGTGTGTGAGTGAGTGCTGCCTCCCATAGCCTTCTAGGCTAATAGCCTTCTAGGCTATGGGTTCTATCCGTATCTATAGCAACCACGGCTCTGATTGGTCGTGACATGAGTACATTAGCCAATGGAGAGCCGCAACGAGCCGAGGGCTTGACGGCTTTTCTTTCTTCTCACAGTCACACAAGTCTACTCTGCGACTCTGCGAACACAGCGAGACTAGAACATTAGGAGCACTACTGCAGTTTCACCCATTTCACCGTCATTTCTCAAATAAATCGCCCTGTAATGATTCCCCGACCTCCCGAGTCCCGTATCAGTTACGGGATGCGTGCGACGATACTCTGTATTTTACGAGATGGCCACGGGCGGCAAGCCGACAATAATATCAATATCTAATTGCTGTGAAGATATACAGTAACATAACAAACGGTGGGTGGAGGAAGATTTCTTGCGTTGTGATGTGATGTGTGTGTAATTACTTGCTGTGCTGTTGTGTTGTGTTGTGTTGACTTCTTTCTTTTAATCAGAGCGCAAGACGAGCACAGCTATAGAGGGCTGTACATACATCTCTCAGTCTCCGTCCTCTCCGACCATAGTTTTCGTCGGAAAGTTTCGACTTTCTGGCGTGCGTGCAGCTTTCCGAACTCAAATTAGGAGTAATCCTTTTCAGAAGTTGCAAGAGATGTCATTTTGTAGTTGAACTGGACCTTTCCGACGCAAATTTCGGTGGTCTGTGACAGCATGGACTCCCCTTGAGAGTGTAGCTGCAGCAGCGCGCAGCGCACACAAATAATGAATTAATAATAAGGTGACGGGCTTCGGGCCGGGCTCGGGCTTTAAATAGCAGCACCAAACGGGCCACGGGCCGGGCCTGGACTGAAGTCCACGGGCCAGGGCCGGGCCCGGGCCCACATTTTAGGCCCGTGCAGGGGCCTATTACCTATAAATAATGACACATTTTATACATAATTATTGGAACATATAAGTTATGGGATGAAGTTGAAATAACATAGTTTATTGTTCAGTCGTTTTTATCTGTGAGTTATTGAATGTGCCTTTGAGATCACTGAGTTTTCTTTACCAGTTACCACCAGTTTGATTCTGTGGGAAGCTGATGGAGATGAAAGGGGAACCAGGCAGCGCTGCTCAATCTGCAGCTGATGGGAGGCAATTGGACTGCACCAAGTCTCTCTACACCAAGGGGAGGTTCTTGCATGGGTTAGGTTGCAGTTAATGGTAGTGTCAAGTGTCTTTAAATAGGTAGTCTTCGTCTTCACCCCCTTTTTTTGCTCATAGTGGTATGACCGCTCCCTATATAGTCTCCCTTGTAACATGCCTCATTTTCTGACTCTCTCTCCAATGCTTCACACCATTGCCAGGCTGAGGCTTTCTGTCCCTCCTCTCTGTCAAAGCCGGGTTGCAAATCCTAGCAAAGCTCATTCTGTCCCCAGCCATCAAGCAGCCGCATGGCTCCACTAAACCTTATTTGTCTCACTTTCTTACTGTATCCATTGCCTTGCACAATAGATTCATGCAGGAACACTACACTGCTGATTACTGACAACTTATTTCATTGATATCAAGTTGATCTCAATCGTTGTTTTGGGTTTTTCTTTTTATTTATTTTTGTTAAAACATTTTGAAACTAAGGAAGGGAAAGACAAAAGGGGAGGGGGGTGAATGGAACATTAGTTTGAACCAACACTAAAGCTCACAAGCTTGTCGATTATCTGTGGAAGAGTCCCAACTTTATGTAATGCCTCAAATCAAATGTGATTATTTCTGGGGAGTTGTAATGATTATTGATTATTGATATGATTATACGGCCTGAAAAAGTTGAGAGCCACTCCCCTATATAAATTATTTGTATAGCATCTTTCATGACATAAAATGCAGCTCAACATGTCAGAAATGAAGCACAAGTGCTTAACAGAAAAAATACACAAAAGCAGAAAATAAAACGAGTGAAATAAAATAAAGTGTCAAGTTGCCGCGCGGCAAGCTTGTATATCTGCTATTTTTGAAAAGTTATGGAATATTTTTTTTTTGAAAAGTCATGGAATATTTTTGACCCGATTCTATAAATGTCTACCAAATCCTTCTAAAGTTTTTGAAAAACACATGTATTTATGTAATTGGTTCCTATGTCATTGGACCCCAAACATTACATGTATTTGGCCACAGACCCCCATTTCAAAATATGTTGGTATAGGGACCTCCAGAAGCAGAGATTTGAGTGACAAAAGTTTGCTTTGAAAAATATATACTCAAAGATTAGCTGCTAGCAAAATTCAAGTGGATGTGGATGGCAGAGTAGAATTATTTCCACCTGTCTTGTTTTAGTTCAGCCACTCCCATGGGATGATTGTCCTTGAGGTCCACTTGTGTCTAGTTTGTTTCAGTGTTTGTTCAGATCATCTGTGTCCATGATCTGAGAGTGTGTCTGTCCTGCTTTAACCTACAAATACACAACATTACATTTATGTTGGTATTTAAAGCTTGATGTTTCAATTACTCCTGTTATCACATGAACATACCACATTAAATTGTCTAGTTAAAGGCACTAAGGGCCCATGTCTGTCGCTTTGAAACCAGAGCACACTGTGTAAACTGAGTAACAGCCTTTAACATCACCTTTATGGGTCACAACTCGATTCAAAATCTTTTTTTTTTTGCATAGGCCTACATTTTTTTTAAATAAATTATTTTACAATAATTGTATGCATTTTAAAACAAGAAAATCACAACAAATGATTAAGTAGTAAAAATAGCCAATCTACAAGCTCGCAAAGAGGTGTGAAGCTGCACGTTGTGCGCTTGTAGATCTATTTTCACTAGTTTAGGTCCTGTGCAAACGTCTAATGTCTCACGCACATACAGTATAGTCTGTAAGAATGTCCTTATATGACAGGGTGCCATGGCATTGGTCCCACATCTCATTGTTCCTACATCCCATTAGTCAGAATCTGGTGACGTTAACCTGGTGAAAAATACTATGAGTTAACCTAAACATAACCCTAACCTCAGTAAAACTATGCCTAAACCTAACCCAAACCCTAACGTAAAACTATGGCTAAACCTAACCCTAACTAAATTCGGACTAATGAGATGTAGGACTAATGAGATTTCGGACTTATGGGCAGTCCCCATATGACAGCATATATGTTATTGATTACCGTGAAAAATGTTTCGATACAAAATTAATTGTATCGATATTATGTTGATATTATGTGATCTACTGTAGCCTATATTTACTGTCTAACTGGGAACACATGAAGAAACACATTTGCAAAAAACTGAACCCAAAATTAAGAGAAAGGGCTGTTGAAACATTTAGTTATTCAAGGCCAAAAGGATAATAAAAATCCACAATCAAATGGTAAACAATACTAAGCTCCCTAACTGTCAACAAAACAGAAGAAAAAAGTGGGAGCTAAATAAATGGCAGAGAACAGCTATAAACTCCACTGCACTCACCAGCAATCTCCATACAACTTATAGCCTTTTCCCCAGATCAACTGTATCGACATATCGAATCTTTGTCCTTGAGTGACATTCTGACAAGGCTGAGATCAAATTCACCAGTTCAAAAGTCAATTTATCTCATTGTTGTTTCATTGTGTTCTCAATCTAGCCTGTTTCTGGTGCCAAACTATTTTTTCACTTGAATGTGGTATGCAACAGGTCCGCTAAACGTAAATACCAAGTAGAATGTAATGTTTTCATTACCAGAAGGCACTGTTCAGATAATAAAACCCACAAAATAGAACAAGAAACCAGCAGGAATGACTATGCATTTATATTATTTAAGATTACGAAACATTTGTCTATACTCCAAGTTTGCACTGACTGAACACTTCAATTCTAAAAAATAAACATTTGTAGTGTAGACTTGCGGTCTTTATGTATTAGGGTGATAGAAATGGCAGAAGTAACTCAGCACAGATTTGGTAGATTATCTCGGTTTTAGATATACAATAAATTAAGAGATTTCAAATGTATCTAAGTAGCAAAGCAAAGGTGAACCAAGCACTGACATAAAACTTTGAATACATGAAAAAGTATAATAAATACTTCTTCTGTTAAAACGCACACAGCATCATGGATCGAATGAGTATGAGTCTCATCTGATTTGATATCACCCAAGACTGTCCAGGAAATTCAACTGGTTTTGAGAACGAGTAAAATCCAAATTATTACAAAAATTGGAGAAAAAAAAAAAGTTTGAAAAAAGACAAAAATGTCATACCTTTTATGTGATGGTTTTTATTTTCAAACATGGTAAACAATAAAACAATAAAACGTAATAAGACAATAAAAACCCCTAGCCTCGGAGAACTACTTTATAAAACAATAAAACACTTTAAACCCCTAGCCTCTGAGAACTCTCAGCCATGATCTTCCTGGCCCTCCTCAAAGCCCTACTTGTAAACAGGGCCTCAAGGGAGGGCAAAGGGCAGCCAATCACCCTCTCTGCCGTGCGTATCACCCGCTGCAGCTTGACCTTGTCCTTGGCCGCTGCAGGGGGGAACCAGACGATGATGGCGAAGGTGACGATGGACTCAATAATGGCAGAAATTAACCAGCATGGTCCTTGGGAGATGGAATTCTCTGAGCTGCCTCAGGAAAAAAAATCTTTTCTGTGCCTTTTTTTGTGAGGGCGTCGATGTTGGGCCTCGATAAACAGTCACGCCGAGAAAGCGGCGTGACTCCACGGTGGTGACTGGAGTGCCCCCCAGTATAATTGGAAGGAGAGGGGCCGGGTCCCTCCTGAAGTCCACGATCAGCTCCACCGTTTTAAGAGCATTTAGCTCCAAGTTGTTCCGGGTGCACCAGGAGACCAACAGCGTTTAAACGTTAGAATCTTCACATTCATGATGATCTGCATGACAAAATACAGTTAATCAGAGCCTGTTTTTTTATTACAAAAATTAAGCAGAGGACACCGACAGAAACTGAAAATGAGTACAAACCGGCAGAAAAAAAAGGCAGGCTCTCGTAAGCAATAACCAACAAAATATTTTACAAACTGGAAGCAAGAAAAAAAAAACACTTTTTTGTTCGTCTTCAGTTTCTACATCTTGTCCTCCCACTTGGATATTTGGGTTGGCTGGTGGTACTCCCGCCTGGATATTTGGTGGTGGTGCTGCCACGTGATGGAGGTTGGCCTGTGGGTTTGCTGGAGCAGGTCGGAGCAAATGTTGGCCTGGTGGTGGTGCTCCTGCTCGATTGAGGTGTGGGTTACGTTGGCCAGGACGGAGCCCCCTAGGGCCTGGTGGTTGGTTTTGGAGTGGTTGGAGCACATGCTGAGGTGGCACCACTCCCAGCAACGCTGCACCGGGCCGACGATGCGGTGGAATACAGCGACCTGGAACGGCTGGTGGTACTGCTGCTGGGTTGTTGACAACAGGAAGTCCTCTTTAAAAAATAAATAAAAAGATCCTATCATTAGATATCATTTAGATTAGCCAATTAAAATAAAAAACTCGTCACATTAACCATTCATTTACATTTTATTCATTTTCTTCGGTGTGCGTGGGTTGGAGCCAAACGTTATAAACAGAAGCAAGATTTCTTTTTTTTAGAATAGCCAATTAAAATAACATTAACCATTAAACATCACCACATTAACCATTGATTTTATTTGTTTTCTTCAGAGCGGAATTTGTTGCGTGGGTTTGTACATTTTATGCCCAGCTGCCTTGCTCTTAGCATTAGAGTTTCCCTCTTCTTGGCTCCAACACCGTGTGCCATTTCAGCACAGTAGGTCCTGCAGAGACAGAAAGAGAGGCGTTTAAACATTAGAATCTTCACATGCATAAGGATCTGCATGACAAAATACAGTCGATCAGAGCCTGTTTTTTCTATTACAAAAAATAAGCAGAGGACTCCGACAAACTGAAAATGAGTACAAAGTAATTATCGTTCACTTGATAGAGGCAGAGTCTGTTCTCTGACCGAAACCTGCAGAGAAGTGAGTGTCTGTTTGACTGATTGACTGACTGACTGACTGACTGACTGACTGACTGAGAAAGAGGGAAGGAGGGATTATCGTTCACACTCTGAATGAGAACAAAGTGCTCTGATGTGACGAATTTAATATATGTTATGCTAAAGAAAAAGACAAGCAACAAAGTAAGCTTTGTTGCTTTGTCGTTTTCTTTAGCATAACAAATTATATTAAATTCGAGAGACCCGTACAGGTCATAGCTATCAACCATTTAGCTGGGAACCCCTGGTTGTCCCCGGACACATTGAGAGCCAGTGCAGGCAGAGCTATAATGCAATTACTCACCGCGTGGTCGTCTTTCATCAAAATGGCTCCGCTTCGGCGTTTGTACTTGTCGGTCTCGAACCATCCGTCGTGAAAGGCCTCTTCATCTCTGTAGCCCAGCCTAGCTAACCGACCAGCTAGATCAGGGACTGCCTCAATAAGTAGATAGCTGTCAAGGAAACACTAGCAATACTGGACACAAGATGTACATTTACTTGAATATTAAACTCTAAACACTCTGAACCTGGCCTCCCCATTTGGGCCATGAAATTATATGTGAAAATGTTAAATAGCTACTGTATAATAGCAGATCTACAAACTCACAATGCATCTTGATGAGTATCTATATTTCTAGGATCTAAAAAAAAAAAAAAAAAAAAAAAACGGTTAGGTTCCGTACGGAACCCTTGTTCATTTAAAACTGGAGGGATGACCCTCCTATGGGAACATCGCCCTCTTGCGATGCAACAGAGTAAACACATCAACTCCCATACGTTGAATTAATTCAGAGAACCTGACCGACCAAGTCTGCCTCATGCACTAATGAGCCGACACAGGTCTGCCCTATAAAAACACAATAGTTATAAGGGAACACAGGGTCCCCCTCTTATTCCATAGGACAGCAACATGCTGAACCCTGGAAGGGGAGAACCACCCTTCTACACCGTAGAAGAGGCGGCCACACCCAGAACTGAATGCGCCGACGCAGATGACGCAATGTCCAGGTGGTAAAAAGCCGGAAAGGTGGACGGCGAAGACCAATTTGCCGCTGAACAAATCTCTGGAATAGAGACACCGATGGCCAAAGCCCAAGAAGTCGACGCACCTCAAGTGCTATGGGCCTTAAGTGCCTCCGGCACCACGGTTTAAGAAGAACCTGACGGTCATTATAAAGAAAACTCATACAATCAGAACTCACAGAAGGAGCCTGAAGGTCACCGACTCTCTTGGCTGTTGACAAGCAAGCAAAAGAGCCGTCTTGAAACTAAAATGTTTCAAAGAGGTCCTTTCCAGAGGCTCAAACGGGGCCCGGCACAAGCCCTCAAGAACCACCTGCAGATCCCAAACAGAGAACAAAGACTCAGTCACCGGTCTCGAACGGTCTAACTTCTGACTTCAGGGACTTTAGACGGGCCCTTGCCAGACACCCCCAGGTGACAGGCATCAATGGCCGCCAAATAACCCCTAAGTGTAGAGAACGCAAGACCACGGTCCAAGCGGTCCTGCAAGAGTCCAAAATCCTTTGGGCAGGCGCTACATGGGCCACCACCGGTGGATCCTGAAGCGCACATCCCACCTCAAAGGTCTTCCATTTCCCAACATAAGAAGTCCTTAGCACTCCGAATCGTTGCAACGGCTAGCAGATTCTCCCTCTCACGGGCCAAACCCAAAGATTTAGGCCCTGAGGGTCGGGATGGAAGATCTCGTCTCCCGCCTAAAGCAGCAGATCCCTGAGCTGTGGGAGCTGCCAAGCGGGTTTGCAGAGGAGCAGGGTGATCGCTGATCTCCACAGTCCTCGGAACGGTGCTACAAGAAGCACCTCCAGGCCGAACCACCTGACCCTCCCCATCGTGGGAGGATCCGTTCCAGAGGGGGGAAACGCGTAGAGCAGGCCCTCCGGCCAATCTTGCGCAAACTCGTCCACACCCAGAGGAGGACTCCCCTTTACTGCGAAGTAGAGGGGGCACTCCGTGTCCTCCTCGGACGCAAACAAGTCCACCAGAGGCTGACCAAACTTGAGGAAGACCTGCCTCACCACCGACAGGTGGAGAGACCAATCCTCGTAGCGAGGCTCCCCCCTGGACATAAGATCGGCTCCGCCGTTCTGGAGACCTGGATCGTGGGAGGCCCTGATTGACCTCAGGCGCGTCTCGCACCAAAGAGTCACTCCGCGAGCCAACTGACTTAGCGGACGTGACAACAAACCGCCATGTTTGTAGACAAAATACAAGGCGGTCGTGTCGTCCGTTCAGACCAGAACGTGACACCCCAGAATCAAGAAGCGCCCAGCACTCATATGAAACCGTCCTAGTCATAGAAGTTGAACAGCCGATGCCATCAGCCCCGACAACTTCATACACTCCTTGTAGGGGACCGTCTGGTCTAGCTGAAAGGAGCTCAGGCATGCCAGAAAACCTGTCCACCCTCTCTGACGAGAGACGGGCGACAAGTTGGTCGAATCCAACGAGATCCCGATGAAGGAAATCCGTTGGGAGGGAATCAACATACTCTTAAAGAGGTGGTGCCATAGTTTTGTACTTTTTCTGTTTTTCATCTGTCTAGGAGGTTGAAAGTACTTCATTAGACCCCCTGGTGGGGTTTTCATGAGCAGTTATGTATTCTCTTGGTATTTGTTTGTTTTCTCTTGGAGGCTGCCACCATGTGGTCAAAAGTGTCAGTTAAAAAACACACATACCAAGTATGACACAGTATCAACTCCTCCCCTAATTACCATTCACCCAACACTGTGGGGTGTGGCTAACTTCAGCTGGGTCACCACCCACCATGACATCCATGCATACTTAATGAACTGGGGGTGTGGCCACATAAAAACCCAATTTTAACTCTTTCTGTATACTTTTTTGGAAAAAATCTTCCTCCTAGTATAATCATAATACCTGATAATCATGTTTTAGAGGGGGGGGGGGGGGGGAATCATGGCACCACCTCTTTAACGAAGTAGATGTTGAAAACCCAGAGCCTTTGTTCAGACACCTCAAGTCCAGAATGGGACGTAGTCCAATGTCAACTGCCACGCCCCCTCCCACGGCCTTGTGGGAGGAGCTGCACTTCGGGTCCTTGGGTGCGGAGCGGCTGTCGCCGTGGGTAACCACCGTCACCTTGCTGCGGGATTTGCAGCCCCCAGCGTGGTGGCCTTGACGATCTCCTCGGTGGTCTTCCTGGACTCCACCGTGCCACGGAGGAGCTCCAGACCACCGCCCATGAAGGACGTAGGGTGACCAGGCAAGGCCAGCATGACCTTGTGGGTCTCCCTGTCGCTAGAGCCAACCAGGTCGACTTTCACCAGCCACCTGGTGCTCTCCGACTGGATACAGTAGCCCATGGCCTGCCCCAACCACTTAATAGCAAGAAGATCTAAGTCAATCATCACCTTGAACGACCTGGATCTCAGCTGCTAGTTCCACCGGCACCCCACCGATACTTTCGGCGAGGAGTTTGGTAGAGGTCAGAAGCAGCTGGTTAGCGTTAAGGTAGTGCGCGGCGAGCGCAGCCGACCGGTACACGTTCCTGGTTGGGACAGAGGGAAAAGCCGATCTATTCTGCATCGACACAGTCAATGAGAAAATCTAGCTTCTTGGGGTCCTTGTGGTCTTCCTAGGTAGAATGTAGCGCATTCTGGAAAACCGGTGACCAAGGGGAGCTTGACCATGCGCGGGGGAAGAGAAGGAGCGGCTTCTTGTCCAAGGACGCCGAGCTCCACACCCTGTCCAGCAGGAAGGTCGCCGAGGGGCACCTCGATGCCACACCTAGCAGCAGCGCGTTAGAAGATGGTCAGCTCGTCAAGGACTGCAGGATCAGAACTGGGCGCCGCCGACCCCTCCCCCTCCACCGGCATGGTGGAGGGGAGAGAGGGGGCAGGGGCGGGGGGAGGGGGCAGGATACTCGTGGCGGCGAGGACTCGCAAGACTCACCTCCCCCATCTCCTCGGAGGGCTGCTGGCAGCTCTTGCCATTCTTCCTCGTCCTCCTCCTCCACATCATCACACTCCTCACCGCTCATATCCTGGTCCTCCTGGACGACGTCGTCCGGAGGGTTACCGTCACTAGGTCGCCAGGAACAATAGGACACAGCCAGCATGGCCGAGACCGTAATATCCAAGGGGGTGAAGAGGGGGATGTTGCCCACCGTAAGTTAGCCGCTCCCGGCGTGGGAGCAGCTGGGGCGGACTTGTAGTCACTCCACATGGAACGGCGGCAGTCGAACCAGTGGGAGAGAGGGCGGGAACCAGAGGCGTCGCGGCCGTAGGCTGCACCCCGGGTCGAGCAGCAGCACTGGAACGTCCAGCGCCGCGAACCCCGGAGGCAGGAAGGTCTGGATGGTCGTGTAGCCGAGGCCCGGGCAGGCCCCGATGCTAGCAGAGGCTAACTCGAAGCAGCGGTTCAGCGTGGCCACGCTGAGCGCCAAGCAGCCCGGGCAGGAGACGCCCAGAGCCCTGGAAGGCGGAAACAGGGCGGCGAGGGCAAGCGAAACATCCAGACAAAACAATGCAGAAGAAAATCCTCACCAGCTAGAAAGTTCTGACAATAAACAACACCAAAACACTTTGGCACGCTAGCAAGCAGAGCCCTGAAGGAGGGCCGTAAAGCAGAGGCCATCGAGAGGTGGAGTAGAAGGAGCAACAAGCTAAATGCTAATGCTACAAACACTCACCGTCGGAAGAGGCCAGACGAAACGGCAGAGAACTTTCCACGGAGACAAAGGTGAGTAACCGCCGAACTGGAACGTAGAAGAAAACCTTGGCAAAGTAGACGTAACGGGAACTTTCCAAGTAAACCAGTGGGCACTTTCCTAAACTCCACTTCAGGCTAAAAGTAAAGTTATTAATTGTTGAATGGCTCGTTCGCTCTGTCGCTGATGCAGAGAAGGTAAAAGAGAAAGTCACGTAATCCTAGGCCGGCTTTATAGCGGGGAGGCGGTGCCTCCACTTTTTGAGTGACAGGCCCTTCCGACGAATGAACGAAAGAGGGTGATGTTCCCATACCTTCGGTCATCCCGAAGGTATGACAATGAACTTAACTTGCCAGTATTTTGTTCCATGCATCCTAATGTCGTTATAATAAGTGTGGTTGTTTGCTTGATGTTCTATGTAAAGTGCATTTAATTGCCTTTTTGAAATACTATACAAATAAAATCGCCTTGCATATCTACACATTATGACAAATGATTGTCAGTAAAACAACCAGTGTTAATTTGGACAGCAAATTGTTAGTTTTAGTCAAAGCCTTTTGATATAACTAAAATGTAGTTTTAGTCATATATTAGAGTTACAGTGAGTAATGTCTCAATGGAATTAGTACAAAGGACCCCGATGTAAACAAGCCATAGTGCTTTCTTGGGTTTAACTTACCGGTAGTAGGCCTTGTATCTGTATTGTCTGTCCTGTGCTTCAAAGCTAATAAAGCATTCAATCATGCAGTCAAACTTACTCACTCTCTCTCTCTCTCTCTCTCACTCACTCACTCACTCATATGAAAGGATATTTTATGAAGAAAACCTTTTGGTTGTATCGAGTCAGTTTGGAGTCTTCTACAATCCGTTTGTCTATATAATTGTAGTAGGCTTGCTGCATCCCTCCGCCGATCTCCATACCGCCTGAAAGTGTTTCTGGAACGTATGTGCTGGATCACAAGATAAGAAATGGAACAGACAAGTGAGTCTCATGCTAAGCTTGTTTCCAACCTTACTTAGATGAGTGATACCTTACATTACTCGTTATTCTGTAAAGTAAATATATTACAGTAATATTACTAAGTAATAGGTTACTGTCCATCACTGCTCCTCAATCTTATTATATTTGTCCTCAGAGTTACTATAACGGGACAGCTAAACGATTGATATGATTTTTTTTTACATAACCGTTTTAACCCTAGCATCCCTATTCTGGTCTACAATTAATTGGCCTCAGTCTTAAATGGGTTAACCACGTCAGCCCCTATATAGTATATACTATTTGAGAATAGCTGATCTCAAATTGCTTGACAATGCAATGCATTGTGGCTTTTGGATCTGCTATTTTCAAAAAGATTTGCATACACATTGAACTTGCATAATGAATACTTTTACATTTTGTACTTTAAGTATATTCTGTATATATTTGTATTAACACATATGGTGCCAACGATATGGTTTCCCGAGTTTGATTTCAAATAGACCGCTGTGCCAACCCCGAGTTTCCCGAGTTTGGCCTTAATTACTTAATTAGGTTAATTAGACTCTCATCCATCTTGTGACACAGTTTGGTGTTTCTGTGATAAAAAATAAGTCAGAAATCACATATTCAACAAGTAATGTGACCAAAAACAAAGACAAATGCTTCCCATGAAGCACAATATTGCTAAACCATGGCTCAAATGGCTCAAATATGAAATTCATAATAACTTGCTATGACGAAATGCCTTTCCAGTGCGTCCAGGCCATAGAGTATATATAAAAGGTCCAGGCTAGTCAATTTCACCTTTATTCCACACGATGGCGCCATTGTCAGATTAGTGTACCCCCTGCTGAAGTGAAACCAATGTAGCCTACTGAAGCCACCAAGCCAGGGTGTGTGTTTGTGACACACAAACTTGTGATCATCATCATCACCCACCAACAACTCTAGTCTGCCTGCCCATCGTTACATTATTCTGCAGCTTCATCATCATCATCATCACATCAAACAAATTAGTGGGTCGCTGTAATTTCTACTTCACCATCAAAGATGGCGACGCTGCGCTACAACAGCAGCGGGACTATCCATTTTACTCATCATCATCATTATCATGATCACCGTTTGAGCGCTGCTCAATCAACTCCAACGGTGCAGACTGCTCCAAACGGCAAACGGTGATGGTTCGCTGGGTAAGTGGCTCAAACGTGCTGGCTGCGGTGCCGCCGCCGCGTCGCCGGGCCGGTTCTCCCCGTCCCCGATCAACTCCAAACGGGCAGGCTTCTCCAAGCGGCGTCGCGGTGCCGGGCCGGTTCGGTTCTCTAGACGCCGATCAACTCCAAGCGGGCAGGCTTCTCCAAGCGGCGTCGCGGTGCCGGGCCGGTTCGGTTCTCTAGACGCCGATCAACTCCAAGCGGGCAGGCTCTTCCAAACGGTGACGCGGAGCCGGGCCGGTTCGGTTCCAAACGCCGTGATACGGCTCCTTCGCGGGTCGCCGTCAAGTCGTCCTGGTCAACGTACCACGATGTCCCGATCACGCACCGCGATGTCCCGGTCCTCACGCTGCTTAGCCGTCGGCCGGACCGATTGTCCGCACGCCGTGATGTCCTGGTTCCTCCTGGTCCACTCCAAACGATTGTGGTTCATCATCACCTCAGTAACCTTACCTCAGTAACTAAAAACCTGCCCACGCTAGCCGGAACAGCGGCCCGTCGGGATAGTGAGCGGACCCCCACAAGAATTAGTCGGTCGCGGTGACAAACAACATATTCTTCCTCATCATCATCATCATCATCATCATCATCACAACAACAACAACACACTCAAGCACACAACGCATCGCATGGGGAGGCATTGTGTAGTCCCCTGACTGACTCGGTGAAGAGTGGAAACCACAGCGAGATCGAAGGCACACATCCCACTCCCAGAGACCCAGACCACAACTTTACAGTGAGTTTGTATTTTATATATATATAGCCTATATAATCGTCAGATGAATCAATTTATTTTTTATAATCTATAAATCTAATCTATTTTTTTCCTCCCATCTGGGAGGGGGAGAGAGAGAGAGGGCTGGAGGGATAAATAAATGTGTTTAGTGTGTGTGTGTGTGTGTGTGTGTGTGTGTGTGTGTGTGAGAGAGAGAGAAAGAGAGAAAGAAAGAAAGAGAGGGAGGGAGGAGATGGAGGGATAGCAAGGAAATGTAGGCTAGTGTGTGTGTGTATAACTGTATGTTCCCCATTTTCAACTGTTTTTTATTGTATTTGTGATACTTGCTTTGGCAATGTAAACGTATGTTTTCTCATGCCAATAAAGCTCCATTGAATTGACTTGTGTGTGTGAGAGAGAGGGTTAGAGAGAAATGTATTGTGTGTGTGTGTGTGTGTGTGTGTGTGTGTGTGTGTGTGTGTGTGTGTGTGTGTGTGTGTGTGTGTGTGTATGTGAGTGTGTGAGTGAGTGAGAGAGAGAGAGTGTGAGTGTGAGTGTGAGTGTGTGTGTGTGTGTGTGTGAGTGAGAGAGAGAGAGAGAGTGTGTGTGTGTGTGTGCGTGTGTGTGTGTGTGTGCGTGCGTGCGCGTGCGTGCGTGCGTGACACATTGTATTGTATTGTAAATGGATTTTATTTTTCTATATTTATAGGTAGTGGTTCGTGCAGAGGAGCCTACTAACTTCCCTTTGGAGACCTTGGCCTGCTGTTTCTGACCGGCCTCATCTCAACTCACACGTGCACGCACGCAGCCTCTGAACTGTGAACATGCACACGCACACGAGCACGCATGCAGACTCTGAACTGTGAACGTGCACACGTACAGGCGCACGCATGCACGCGCGCACACACACAATGTGAGAAACAATGTGAACAAGCCAGAGAAACACTGAACTAGCAAGAATACACTTGATTGAAAACGGTAAAGAAACAAAATAAAAAACACTTATTTGTCTTATTCTTTTGTATTTCTTTGAAGGAAAAATACTGTAAATACAATATTGAAGTCATTGAAATCAAAGCTAAAAAGATCAAGTGAGTTTTCAGCCTGATACAGTATCATTCACTAAAAGCTGTTTTTCTCAAAACAAGGTCTAAAAAGGGGTCATTTTTGGCCGCTTTTTTTTTTTTGTCTGGCCGATAAATACAGAAGCGAACATCATAGAAACATGGTTCTTGGACCGGGTGAAACTAGAGAATCTCTTCTTTCATTCGATGTGTTGTGTGATTTTGTCACGATAAAACTGAATGCGGAGGCTGTCTTCGAAGTTGGTCAAAAACATGGCAAGAGCACAGTACAGACAGAAATAAGCCATGGCAACAGATGTGTTAACATCCTTTTGTACTATTACTCAATTTAAAAAAATGTTAATACCAGACTTAAACTTGTCACTGACTATTTCTAGATAATGGAATTGATACTTTAAGATACTTTAACAGTGTTGTGTTCTACCGTGGTATGCATGAAGCAGGATACTTACTTGTAGAGATTTTCCAAAACGCTGAACAGTTGTTTCTTCCATGCTGTGTGCACAAGAAGTTTACTTATGTTACTGATACTGATGTGGTAGACGTCATAGAATTTTCACATAACGAATAACAGAGTAAGCATGTTTGGGGTCTCACAGCATATCCCCATATACAGTACATGGATCTCCATATATGGGTACCAGGAGTCTTCATATATGGGTAACTGGTCCGATATAAATCACTGCCCAGACGGCCAAGACATGGGTCGACCTCGCCCTTGTCGCCCCTGTGGCGTCTTACTGGTAATAATATATCACAGTGTTACTGTCCTTTTTTTGCAAACTGTTAATAAAGTTATCGATCAAAAATCCACTTTGATACAAAGATATCCAGTCAGGCATATGAACCGACTTTCTAAACCAACTTTAAAACTATCAGTTCTAGGGGTAAAAATTATACACCATTCGCTATAAAATGGTAAAAAAGTACTTGTCTTCTTCAAAAAAAGGTGTCAGAGATTCGTTACGAGGGTCAACACGCTTCTCCCCGTCTAAGGGACGGTTTTGTCGGCCATACCCTGCTGTGTCTTCCGCTAAACCTGACTGGAGGACCTGGCCGGGACGCGTGATTATGGATCCCACTGGGAAAGATGGAGAACGAGCGTCCAGCGATCTCCTTTTCTCCTTTTCCTCGGCAGCTTTGAGCCCTTTTAGCAGACATATGTCCTGCTGTCTCGGAGGACTGAGGTCCGTGGCTCATACACTCTGTGTGTGTAGCCTGTGTGTGTGTGTACACACACAATAGCTCTCCAAAATAGCCTTGCGGTGCGGTGCGGCGCTGCTACACGCTAACAACATCACGTTGTGCGCGGCACGGCAGGACGGACGAAGTATACATTGCGAGGCACCGCACAACGGACGAAGTATACATTCACTACTAACTGATACGGCCCGCCTCCTTTTCAGACCGTTTGAAGAAACACCACGTGACTTACCGTATCATAATGTTAAATTTCGGCCGGTGTCACGCTCCCTTTAAGTGGCCTCTATAGAGTAAACCTCAAAAAGCACTTTCAATTCTGCTCAAAGCAGGCGCCACATATGCAAAAAAGTTGCAACATATGTTGTCTAAAAGCTTTTTCCACAGGCAACCCAGCCTGCACGGAGCACCCCTATTCAATTTGTGGTCTTGCGTACATACCTGCTTTGTAACGTGGCGTCTTCGTGAACTTCTTTTCCACCTGTGCACAAATAAACATTAAATATTAGTTTTACCTTGAAACATGGCTGGCTCTGTGCTTGGTCTGCAAATGTTTCTCTCTACACTAGGGTGACCAGACGTTCCGATTCGGCCGGGATTGTCTCAGTTTAAAGCTGTGTCATGAGTCCTAAAAAATATGTCTAAAACACTAATATGTCCTGGTTTTCAACATTCACTACAAAATTGTCCCGGTTTTTACCAGAATTAAAATAATAGTTGCTGTTTTCATTGGTTGCAGACACGTTTATCATGTTCTCTTCATGAAAACATGCTCACCTAACCAATGAGAAAACATGAACAAATGCAAATGCATAGTACCACAGGCTACTTGTAAGGGTGCCCACACATCAAAATACCTACAGTATGAGAGTGCATACCCCATTCCGCCCATGTGTTTCAATGAGAATAGAGAAATACTCCACCTCTGCTGGCATGAAACTGCTCCACTCTCACTGAAATGCATTGGCGGAATGCAGATTCCACTCTCATACGTATTTTGGTGTGTGGGCACCCTATCAGAGTATTTCTACAATGTAGTATTCATACTTTTACTTAAGTTATCAAATGTGAGTACTTTTTCCAACACTGTCTAATGTTATGAGATCAATCTGTATGGCCACCCTACTAGTCTTTCTATGGTATAGAATTGGCTTAGGTTCAAGTGGGGAACAAAGCACATTCAGTGTTTGGCCCTGTTTGGCCTAGCTCAGAGCTACTCTAGATTGGATACTTTTTAGTACCACGTTTAGTACCACTTTCACACCACTCTACCCAGGTCCTTGTAGTGGAAAACCTGGCACATGTGGGCGGTGTGATGTGGTGTTGGGCCAGTGGAAAAGGGGCTTCCCCTTTTCAGATACACTACACCATCAAGATACCCATGTACCTGACAAAATACTTTGAAAACCTTAAGGATGTCCACAATTACAACACCATAGGCAGCGCCACATATCACATTCAACCTAGAGTCAAGTCAAACAAAGGGTCAAACTCGTTCTTACCTGGTTGAGCGGCTTGAACACGCTGTCATAGTACACGCTGTCTCCAGGATCCACGGTGAGGCTCTCCCACACATACGTCTCATTGTAGGCCTCGGCGGTCACCAGCAGGTACAGCTGGTCCTGTCACACACAATAATAGAAATAATAATAATATCTGAAATTAACATAGCACTTTTCTAAGTACCTAAAGAGTAGGGGTGTAATGATATAGTAACTGCATCGAAATATAGTTTAAAAAAAACCCGAAGTATATCGAAATGATAACTGAAAAAATCAAAGCGTATCGTTTGATTTTGTATCGTTTTGGCAGTGCAAAGAATTGATTGTATCGATACTACCTACTTGTGCATTGTATTTAGCATTTTTAATAAGAAGAACGTTCGCTTTGTGCCATGCTCTCGATCTGCTATTTAAAAATAAATCTCCAACATTTGACCGAGTGTGTATATGTCGGTCCATATGAGTACGGCAATACCAGCTGCAGCAAGCCAACCAGTGGTGCTGTTGAGCAGCCTGCACGGCCAGAGATGGGCAGTATTTGAAATACATGTATTTGAAATACGTATTTGAAATACTTTTTTGTATTTTGTAATTTGTATTTGGCTGGGACGGAAAAAATTGGATGTAATTTGTATCAAAATACTTTCAGGTCTAGTATTTTCTGTATTTGAAATACAAAATACTTTTTATGTAATTTTATTCTCAAATGGACACATTTTAAACATTCACAAAGGTTTAAACTGTAGGGGGAAAGACACATTTTCTTTCAATCTAATTTGCTGTTGGTTTGTGTGTGATACAGCCATAGCAATTGACTTTGGTTTGCTTCAAATGTATTGTGCATTATGATTGTCTCCACCAGCCGAAGGCATGGGGGAGAGTATGTTTTCCCCTTCGTCCGTCCGTGCGTCCGTCCGTGCGTGCGTCCGTCCGTCCGTGCGTGCGTGCGTCCTCGCAGTTTGTGTGCAGCTAATCTCAGTCGCCGTTGGACCGGTCGCTGCCAAAGTGAGCACACACATTCCCTGGATGCCAATCTAGAACCTCTGCCCTAAATTTTTCAAATGGGCCTTTTCTAGCGCCACCTAGTGGCCGATGTTTGTAAAACACATTTCTGTGCACTACTCTTACAGATTTTGTCCAAAAATCCTACAAATCGGTAGGCAGTATCTCGACAGTCATGCGATCGACACGGATCTGTCCGATTTTGCATATTCCATTCTGATTGGCTAAGATTGGATTCCAAAGTTTGTAGGATTGAGCTGTTTTGAACAAAATGCCTCAAATCCCAAACGTGCAATTATCATGAAATCGCACACACACGTTCCCACTAGGCCGAGGAAGAAATGCCACTTGATTTTTTTAAATCGGCCTCATGGTGGCGCTATAACAGGGCGATTTGAGGTTTTACCTATAACTTCACCGATCAGTTTCAAACTTTTTAAGCGCACTCCCTAAAGGCTAAGGATAAACCTTTGCCCTGGGTCGGCCCTTTGGGCCGACTTATATGTCAAACACGTTTTTGGATGTTACTCCTTGAGATTTTATCCAAAAATCACGCAAATTGTTACACAGTATCTCTATAGTCATGTGATCAAGTCCGATCCGTCTGATATTTCATATTCCATCCTGATTGGCTAATATTAGCTTCCAAAGTTTGCAGGATTGCTCTGTTTTTGAACAAAATGCCTCAAATCATCAATGCAGCTTGCGATTACCGTGAAATTTGCCACACATATTCCCACTAGGTCAAGGAACAAATGCTACCTTTTTCACATTGGCCTGTTATAGCGCCACCACGCCCACCAGCAGGTAGACTTTAGCAAAACATATTTTTGGAACACTCAAATCATGCATGCAGCGTCCGATTGCCATGAAAGATCTAATGTGAAGAACATATGCCACCCTTTTTACATTGGCCTATTATACAGTAGCACCACCAGGACGCACGGCCTGGTGGAGACCTGTGCTCGGAAGAGCACTGCTTCTAGTTACAATTTCGAATTACTTGCGCACAAGTACTGCGTTCATCTGCGTATGTATGTATGTAGGTTGGTAGGTAGGTAGCTGTGTGTGTTTAAGCATGTAGCACAATAAGGGACCAGCATTTCTGGCAATGTCATCATTAACAGCCAATGAGGGACCAGCATTCCTGGTGATGTCAGTGATGATATCACTGGCATCGCCAGTGGTGATGCCAGTGGTGAGCGCACCTCATGGTGCGCTCTGCTGGCGCGCAAGCAGGCCATACATGGCCTACTTGTGCACAAGGAGCAAGTTGGCACCTCAACAGAGTGCAGTTTTAGTAATTATAAGGCTGGCAGAGCGGGTTTTGCACTCTATGAAGTACTGGCGCAGAGGCAACTGTGCATTCAGTCTCATGCCATAGTTCCTTTAGAAGATCACGGTAAAGTGGGTTCCAGACGATACGTGGTCACCGCCTCCTAGTAATTCATTTTCAATGAGAGGCGGGCGGCTATTTCTGCCGCGCAGCAAAGTTTTGAGGCGGCGAGGCGAGCGGGCGCAGTCCCGTGAAAATCCCTGCGAGCGTGCTCATTTGTGCATGCGTACATGGGCAGTGAGAGTTGGATTGTGTTCATCTTTGTGAAATACCTTGTGGCGTTTACTCACTGAGCAAGTGTGTTTGTGTCTCACCGCAGTGCGGTAACCCAAGCGGCAGCCGTAGCGTTGACCGCTTATCGTGTGGAAGGCACTTCTGGCCTGAGCTCTCACACACTGGCACACAGTGGTAAACATTTAGGCAGCCTGCTCAAGACTAACACCATAGTATGGTCAATTTAAGTGCCTACCACACGATACGCGGTCACCGCTATGGCTGCCGATTGGGTCAGCGGTTACCGCACGCGGTATTTCACAAAGATGAACACAATCCATCTTTCACCGCCCACATATGCATGCACAAACTAGCACACTCGCGGGGAATTCACGGGACCGTGCCCGCTCGCCTCGCCAGTTAATTTAATACTTGGCAATCAATCTATAAAAGTACTAATCATTGCATCAATTTTTATAAAAAGTATTTATGTATTTTCAAAATACAAAATATGTATTTGAATCTTAAATACATTTCTCTGGCCTGTATTTATATTTCGTATTTTGATACATTTTTTGACCCAGTATTTGTATTTTGTATCAAAATACTTTTCAATGTATTTTCGCCCATCTCTGTGCACGGCTCACTTCATACGGGTATGATTTTTATTCAAATCCTTGCTTCTGGAGGTCCCTCGAACAAAACCTTTTCAGATGAGGGTCTGTGGCCAAATAATACATATCATTCTGTGGGTCCTTGGCACAAAAATGTTTGGGGACCAATGTACTAGGGCAGTGGTTTTCAACGGGGGTCCCCAACTTATTTTGGAGGGTCCCCAGATGATTAACTTAATGTACAACATTGATTTCTCACTCAACAGTGTACAAACAAACATAAGATTTAAGTGCATATTGGGTATCTGCACATTTCTAAAGTGACAATTTAAGGATCTTTTAATACCTCTAAAATGACAAATGAAACATTGGTCAAATTGCCAAATATAAGAGGCAGCAGTTTTGAAAATAGCAAATCTACATGCTCACAACGCCTCGCAAAACGCGAGGCGTTGTGAGCATGTAGATCGGCTGTTTTCACAATAGAACTGTGTTGTACAAAATGTAATGCCTCAACTCTTAGTGCTTGTCAGGGTGGGGGATCCCCAGTTAAAATATGATTATTTTGGGGGTCGCAGCCTGAAAAGGTTGAGAACCACTGTACTAGGGGACTTTATCCAAGGGTTCTAGGTGCTAGTTAGCTCTGGTCCATAGCGTTAGTGGAGTTTTCCCTAACGCTATGTTCCTCTACCTCTGTATTTCTTGGCACCTTTGGTTTGGTGAGGGGAGAATTTTCGGACCAGACGGTGGTGTGTTCTAGTTTTGCCAAGAAATACAGAGATAAAGGAACATAGCGTTAGGGAGAACTCCCCTAACGCTATGGACCAGAGCTAGCTGCTAGTAGACACAGCTTGCTAACTTTGGCAAGCAGACTATAATGTTCGCACACACAGCACAGGTCCAGCTTCCAGTGCTGCAGATAACAGGAAAGGTGTGTCCTTGCTACACTGATAAGAGACGCTCATGGCCTGTGCACTGGGAACTGCTGGAGATCCATGCAGCAAAAGGAAAACAGCCTTTTTTGTGGTGTACTTTTTAACCAAAATAAACTGGAGAATGATGATTTTTTTACAGTGGGGAGACAAAAAGAGCTGGAGGGGAAACACGCTGAATTCTTGCCACAAAGTTCAGACAAAATTGAGCTTTCCATGCTGCTTTCTCAGAACAAGAAATGCTGAATTCAGGTCACAGTGTGAATTCGGGGAGGGATGGGCTAACAAGGAAATAAACATACTCATTTATTAGCACATAGATAGTGCAAGTTCCAAGTCTTATTTATTATTAGACAGTTTTCTGAGTCAAAGTTACTTTCAAAACAACAACCTTGGTACAGGCAGTAGACTGCAAGACCTGTGGGATCAAAAGGGGGATGCATGACATACCGTAGGCAATGTAATGAAGGGCCTGCATTCATATGGAGGCACAGAAAGAGGGTTCTTCTGTCTCTTTATTATTGATATCAATCTTGACAACGACAACAACAGTGTTGTCCGTGTTGTATGGTTGCTTTTTCATTTGTTGTACCTGGTGTTTGATCATGGTGCTGTAGTGGTTATGCCTGAATAAAGCGCAGAGTTCCCCTTCCTTTAGGGTGGATTTGAGCACAGACAGGCCATGGTCTGTCAGCTGATTGTGCGTGCTCTTCAGAAACTCCTTTGCTAAGCTGATGTCATCATCGAGCTCTGAGAGGGAGAGAGAGAGTACTTTAATTCAGGCGTCTTCAACAGGGAGTCCGGGACCCCTAGGGGGTCCTCATATTTACTACAGGGGGTCCTCCAAATCTTTGTGTGATGAAACATTTTCCTTTTTTATATTAACCACTTGAACCCTAGCATCCATATTCTGAGAACTTCGATCTACAAGCTCACAACACCTCACGCTGCGAGGTGTTGTAGATCGGCTATTTTCTGCAAAGATGTTTGGTGTAGAGGGGAAAAAGAGCAGACTAAGTACAGAGTAAAAGGCCAAGTTTATTAAGTATTGACAGTTCAAGTGGTTAAATATCTGAAAACACAAATTACATGAATCCAAAATACACAATGATTGTGCAGTCAAACGATGTACGACTACATGAATATAGAATCTATTAAAAGGTTGTGTCCCTGCTTCATCTCTCTCTCAACTAAGGGGTCCTTGGACTGAAAACGTTGAAGACCCCTGCTTTAATTGATTGATTGAATGTTTTATTAACCTATTAAAACTCATTTCGTGCTCCTGAAATTAACGGATTAAAATGTCCAGCGTGCCGCTCGCAGGCTGCATCCACGACCGTTGTCTTATTTTGAAGGCCAGAAGTCCATAGCGTAAACACTTCCGGTTTGACGTCATCGCATCATTCACAGGAAGCGGTCATCGTCCACATGGTGTTGTGTAATGGCCGATCGGTGCTTTTCAACATGTGTTATATAAGCGAGCATCTACTGCCATCCTCGCTTTGAAAGTGTTGTTTGGAGATAATGGACATTAAAGATGAGATTCCCCGTCTGCCTCAATGTTATGGGATTACTATTTTGTGCTCGTGGATCCGTGATGATGATGAATCAGCGAGGGAGATCGTCTCGGGACCTTCCGCGCATGTACCCGGTAGTATACTCGGGATCGGCACCATGATACTCGAGTATTTTTCACGAGTATTCTTGGGATCGGCTCCGTATCAGTTAAGACCTGAGGCCGATTCCACCAATCCCCTCTAAATCAGTAGTTCTCACACTTTCAAGGGGTTTCAAAAACTTTCAAACATAGCAGAAGTACAAGAACTTGATATATAAAACTTGCAATTAAAATAAAGGATCACTGTTTCTAAACTACAGTGAACATACACAACAGATGGACACAGGCAGATGGATGTTGGGTATTGGGTAATAGTCCAATTTGTACTGAGAAGGTTTTTACACAGCTTATCGGTTTGATATTTTGATGTCCAAATAACCCCCCAAAAAAACTAAAATGGGTCCCGACCCACTGTTAGGGAAATATATCCATGACATGCGATTTCGTCGACTAAAACTATGACGAAAAATGTTTGACGACTGCGTTCTTTTCACAGACGGAAATTTATAAAAACTAAGCTGTGATGACTAAAACTGAGACTAAATATATTGACAATTTTGTCAACAAAATAAAAACTAGACTAAAATGTTAGGGAGGGACTAGTGGAGATTGAGAAGAGAGTAATTTTATGTTTGGTTGCTCTAAGGTGCTGCGCCGCGTTGTGAGATTGTAGATCGGCTATTTTCAGCACGCAACCAAGTGTAAAATCAGTTATTATGACGCCATCAAGGCCTGCCAAAAAACATTTTAGTTGACTAAATGACCTGTAGATTTAGTCGCCTAAAATCTTAAAATTACATTTTATTCAAAAGACTATAGATGACTAAAACTAAATCAAAATTTGCTGTCAAAAACAACACTGCATGACATGAGGTAATAGCTGCTACTGTAAGACAGTCAAAACTGCTCATTTGTTGTATATTGACTCATTCATTTGGAGTCGTTTGTATTGTCTTGTTAATTTGCAGCCAGTTGTACTTGACTATATACCGTATGCTGCTGACTTTAGCTGGTGGTCTAATGGCTTCTATAGCAAATGCTGCAGTAAAAATGCCATTGTTCTACCTGTTGTAAAACTGTAGTCTACACTTGAGAGAAAGTGGCAGTTTTGAAAAATAACACTGGTTTTCTTTTACGGCCAAGATCAGCCCGATTGGGGTGGGAGAGAGATGTGTGTCATTGTGTAACACCTCCTACCAGCAAAATGTGTGGAAAATGCCTTTTTATGTGGTGTGTAAAGTAACTAAGTATATTTAAGTTACTCAAGTACTGTGGAAGTGGAAGAGAAAACAATGGCGCCCTACAACCACCCACCTTCCATATTCTGTTCAGCGGATACTATCTTCGCCTGCAGTTCGTCGTAGCTGATGGAGCCCAAGTCCTTGGACTTATCGAGCTCCTTTGGGGGGGAGAGAAAGGGAGAGGGAGAGAGGGAGAATCCATCAAGCCTTTGTTCCTTCTCTACGAACACATTAAAACCTGCTGACATGTTTGCAACAGAGAGCTGCTCGTTAGGAGCGTTAGCTTTGGTGTTGATTCATTACAGCAGCGATTCTCAAACATTCTCATATCAACCGCTCCCAAATCGATGTATACTTGGCCGCAGATCCCCAATCTTAAAAAAATAATTACCCCTCGATTTTGTAACCCATTTTTCAGCCTGTCAATGATCTAATCTACACTCCCTCTGCCTTTCCTTTTTTACTTTTTTAAAAAATCTAATCTTTGCTTCTGGAGGTCCCTGGAACAAAATGTTTTGAGATGGGGGTCGGTGGCCAAACTCCTCGAGGGGTCCTCGAGGAGTTAAGAGACTGTAACTTCTGAGAGTGTGCAAATGGAACCTTCCATTTTACATTCTGGAGTTAGATTTTTATTTTTGTAAATAGATTGCAGTCCCAGAGTAGGCTTCTTGAAATACAATTTAGAAAGCTTGAAAACCACTGCATTACAGTGAGCTGCAAATAAAACATGAACTCAATGACTGCCAATATTGTTTTTCGATGTTCCCTGCTATATGCTTTCTGAGAGTTTTTCACTAACCTTTGAAAAACCATAGAATATTCTACGTCGCTCGATTGTGTGTGTATATGTATGTGTTTTCAAAACTTGCAGATGAACCATCTTATAAAATATGTATAAAGTGGTTAAAATGATTGCGATGATATAAACCTTTTTTTCCCAGACCCCACTTTGAGAACCACAGTTTAAGATGAAGTATGATTGTTTTTTGTGAGCTTCCATGGCTCGCAAAACCACCATCAACATGACAGTCTAATAAAAGTCTAATAAAAATCACACCCGTGTGAACTGAGCGGTGGTCGTGGGGGGGGGGGGGGGGGGGGAGGGGTGCCTGTGTGTGTGGGGTGGGTGTGTGTGTGTGTGTGTGTGTGTGTGTGTGTGTGTGTGTGTGTCTGGCCTGGCCTGAACAACAGCGCCCCTCCCTTAACATGTGTGGTCAAAAAAGGTACTTCAGGCTACATACAGACACACACGCACACACACACACACGCACGCATACACACACGGCCACGTATAGGAGACGGTGTAACCACCGCTCAAAAAGAGGGTCAGGGAGATGCTATTACCTCTGGGCTAGCGAGCCAGCCGTGGTACAGTGGTATCTGCAGAAGTTGAAACACCTGGCATTCTGGCTCTGATAATTCTACCCCTGTGAACCACAGGTTGAGGTCCATGCCCCTCTTCAGCAGCATGGGCAGCAACTCTTTCAAGTGCTGAAGGGACAGAGAGGACAATTCAGGACACAAAGAAAGGTGGACTTAGGTCACAGAACATGTAGCTGAGTTTCTCAACAGCATTAAAGCCACACTATGTAACTTTCCTCTTCCACCCTGGATTTGAACCCGGTTTCCTGCACAAGTGCTGATGTTTTCTACCATTGAGCTAATAGAGCCGGCCTGCTAGGGGATAAATTGAATATTGACCTTCAGGCCAAATTTCGTGTCAGATCCTGTGTCTAGGTGAGACATGACTTTGGCTTTGGCATGATCTAAATGTCTCAATAGAAGAGCAGGGACACAAAATACAACCACCCCAATTGCTTAAGTTAAATTGTATTAACATACTCTACCATACAGATTGGACAAACATTACATAATGCCACTTTAACCACTTCAGCTCTACTGCATATACTCTGTTGTATGAATAGTGAAAATACTCAATTTACAAGCTCAACAATGTGTCACAACATTGTGAGCTTGCAGAGCTGCTATTTTCCAATATTTTTGAAAATGGAATTTGAACATTGTGAATCAACTCTGAAAATCCATGCATGGGATGAAGGCAGTAATCATATTTTTTTTTGTTATCAGCTACTGTATCAGCTGTCACGTTACACTACAGCAGGGGTGGGCAACTTTGATGATGGAGGGGGCCACTATATTTTCACATTCACTCCAGAGGGCCACAATGCATATATAGTCAAAAAAATTGCAAAAATAGCATGATCCAGCGAAACAAAGTTTGCATCAACAGTTTGCAACAACCAAACCAATTAATTTATGTTTGCTTAAAAGCCAACATTAGCCTGAAGCTTAGTGCCAGGTTATAGAAAACCTTAAGGTAGGATTAGTAGTAGCCTCGGAAACCCAGGCTTCTTTTGGCGATCGTAGAAAAAGAAGCCTGGGCGATCGCGTTATGATCACTGTTGTAGGAAGTGTAGAATTTACCTAACCAATCAGAGTGCAGAGAGCGTCGCACCGAATGTGTTGATGTCATGACTCAGCAGCGTTCTCTGCGCTGAGCAGAGGAGCAGAGGGGGGGTGGGGAGAGGAGAACACATGCTATTGGCCAGAGACTTGCGGAGAGATTCGTTGCGCCCGCCCATCTGCCTACACAAACTCTCCGCGTTAGCTCAGAGTGGTAGGAAAGTGACCACGGAAGGGTCCAGTTGTCAACTTGTCAATAAGCAAATTAACTTCCCAGCAAAGCAAAGGACTATCATTTTGTTAAAAGGACTGTGCCGTCAGCTTACCGGATTGGAATAGCAGCCGCTCCGTCGTAAGTAAGCCTGCATTATTTCCTGGATTGTAAAATAAATCCATATCGTTGCTTCTTTTCTGACGACCGAATGTATTAATTGATTTTGACGCTGCTGCCGTGAGGCAGATACAGGGTCTTTCCTCAATCAGATCTTGCCACCCTGAGGTGTCTTACTAGTTTATTTAAAGACACATTTTTCTTTTTGACTAAAACTATTGACTAAAACTGGACTAAAACCTTTGTGTGGGTTCGTCGACTAAAACTTGACTAAAACCTTTTGAGTTCTAGTCGACTAAAACTAGACTAAAACTATCAAGGATATACAGTAAATGACTACAATCGGACTAAAACTAATAAGCATTTCGTCAAAAAGACTAAGACTAAATCTAAAATGCCTGCCAAAAACAACACTGGAGGGTTCAAGTTGTTAATTTAAAATAATTATCCTATCACACAAGGATTTGGCGGCCCCCCTGTAGTAACTCTAAGGTCTCTCTGAGCTTTCATTTCCCAATAGAAATTTAGTAACATTCCCAGCAGTAATGTGTTCTTCTGACCATAATACTCTATGCTTCTGACAACAACAAACAACAACACGTGTGTATAGTTATGCCGACATCCCAGCCAATCACAGAGCCTGTTGCTATCTGCGTCCTAGAACATTCCATATGATTGGCCACTACTCCTCCATTGAAACAACTACTATAATATATTACAGCTTTTCATGCATGTTTAACGTCCGATAGACCAGATTTTTGTCTCATCAACGAAAACACACATTCGTCTCGTCATATTTTAGTCAGACTTATGTTTAGCTCGTTACGTTAACATCAAGTCATCGTCGTGAAAAACAGGGTCGTTAACGAAATGATATTCGTCATCGTTTCGTCAACAAAAACAACACTGGAACCCTCGCATCCCTATTAAGAGGAGAACTTTAGCCAAAAATAGCAGATCTACAAGCTCTCAACACCTTGCGCTGCGAGGCGTTGAGTAGACTGTAGAGGATAGCAGATCTACAAGCTCTCAACACCTTGCGCTGCGAGGCGTTGAGTAGACTGTAGAGGATAGCAGATCTACAAGCTCTCAACACCTTGCGCTGCGAGGCGTTGAGTAGACTGTAGAGGATAGCAGATCTACAAGCTCTCAACACCTTGCGCTGCGAGGCGTTGAGTAGACTGTAGAGGATAGCAGATCTACAAGCTCTCAACACCTTGCGCTGCGAGGCGTTGAGTAGACTGTAGAGGATAGCAGATCTACAAGCTCTCAACACCTTGCGCTGCGAGGCGTTGAGTAGACTGTAGAGGATAAAAAGAGCAGAAGTAAGTTCAAGTTTACAAAATATCAACGATTTAAATGGTTAAATGCTTGAAAATACAGTACACATTAACGGTAAATGGTGCATTTATATAGCGCTTTTATCCAATGCGCTTTACATAGATTGTGCATTACATTCACCCATTCATGCACACATTCATACACCGGTGGCGGAGGAAACCATGCAAGGCACCAACCTGCTCACCGGGAGCAACTTGGGGTTCAGAGTCTTGCTCAAGGACTCTTCGACATTAAGTCAGGGGGAGCCCGGATTCGAACTGGGAACCCTTCGTGCTCTAATAACGGTTTCTCTACCCCTGAGCTATGCCGCCCCGTATCCAACATGAATCCAACATTGACAGCAGTCAAACAAGTCTATGAATCTATCTATGAAATAGATGAAAATCTGCAACATAGTTTTATACAACATGTAGAGGGGGTCCCTGCTTCATCTCTTTCTCAGCTAAGGGGTCCTTGGCCTGAAAACATAGAAGACCCCTGGAATAGACTATAGAGAAGCTGTCCTGGAGCTCTGTGTACTCCCAGAGATTTTAAGGTCATTGGCCGACATACTGTACTGCCTCATGGCCTGAATAACAATGAGGTCATATACAACACATTTTTTACTCCACCTTAACAAAGTGCTGGGCGACAAAACGTGAGCCATAGTTAATATTACATTCAGATATTTATTTATTTGATGCAGAATATGTGATCTAAATATCACCTCTAAAATTGTTAATTAGTGGCCAAGGCCATGAAGTGGCAAAGGGCCACTCATTGATATTGGACTTTATCATTGTGGGCTCACCTGAAAGGCAAGCACACTCTATTGTCAATATTTATACTGCCCTACAAAGGCAGAGTGCAGTAACTACGTTCCTGAATTTAACCAAAAAATGGGTTTAAAAGTGTTACAGCTGATCAGCCAAATGAGATAAATGCATTTAAGTGATATTACACTGATTGTATATTTGTTCTTGAGCTTATTTTTCATCCTCCAATATCATGAAGGCTAATTTGACCTTTGGGGACACAAATAAGTCTGTGTGTCCGAAAACGTAGTTACTGCACTCTGCCTTTGTAGGGCAGAATATACTAGGCATATCAAGTTCTCCTCAAAACTTTGGCACCTTTCTACTCCTACATACTTAGACAGAAAATGAAAATAAAAACATCAATGTGTTCAGCTTACTGTGGCGACGTGTGCTATTATTTTTTACAGCAATCGGCCAAATGGTGGAGCTGTAGGAAGCCTTCGAAAGTGCGAACTTTGAACAGGAAGAGCTCATGCTCTGTTTTAGGTACAGCCATGAAACCTGTATACACGTATGCGTCTCCAACTTTTACGCTCTGACTTTTAACCTCTGACCTTTAGATCCCCCAGAATTTTGAATTATATGAAAAACAGTAAAAATCTATCTCCTGGGATTTTTGTGTTACGCGCATGAAACCTTTTTCACATGAACTTTGGACCAATACGGTCAAACTGTCTGGTCGGATTTCTTTTAAAGTGAAACATTATTTTTTAATAATTCAATGCATATTGCGGTTTTATGCAAATTATTCTTCTGCCTCTAAATCATACATGCAAAGTTACACGTTCATGGCATTTGGCAAAGATGTAGAGGGTTAGTCAAAGTATCACTGAAACCAATTGTATTCCAATCGGCCAAAGGGGGGCGCTGTACGAAGCGTTTGAAAATTCAAACTTCAAACGGGCATAAGTCATGACTCGTTTCATTTGAAGTCATGCAACTTGCCTACACGCGTGCTTTGACTCGAGCGGAAGACATCTGTGTCTTTGTTAAGTAAGCTCCGCCCTTAGATCTTCCGCCATTTTGAGCAGTTTGTAAAACACTTATTCTGGAATTCTCGCGTCACATGCACAAAACTTTTTTTACGTGAACTTTGGACCAATATCTAAAGATCTGTCGGATCGTATTTTTTTAAAATTGAAACGTGCTTTTTTAATAAATTCAATGAATATTGCAGTTTTATGCAAATTATTCTTCTGCCTCTAAATCATACATGCAAAGTAACATATTCATGGCATTTGGTAAAGATGTGATTAGAGAGTGTTATTCCAAATATCACTAAAACCAATCTTACCCCAATTGGCCAAAGGGGGGCGCTATATAATTTTTCAGAGCTGCTGCTTCAAAATGTTTTTATTCTGGGACTTTTTTGCAATTTGCATGAAACATTCTACACACAATCTAAGGACCTTTATCTAACATGCCGATGAAGTGCACACAAAAAGCTTTTGTTGTTTTGTTTCACATAAATTGAAACATGCTTTTTTAATAATTCAATGTATATTGCAGTGTTATGCAAATTATTCTTCTGCTTCTAAAACAAACATTTAAAGTAATATTTTCTCACTGTGCAGAGCTGTGCATAGTTCACCTGGTAAGGCCTTTGTCTATCATTCCAGAGGTCCCCTGTTCAAGCCGTACCTCATGCATTTAAAATACATTTCACAAAATTTTGCTGTGAAAACTCTGGTATTGCAACCAAACATGGCAACCCAACCAAACATGGCAACCTTGTTAAGCAAGGGTATAAATAGTGGTTGAGTTGTTGCCACTCCGCCCCCTCTCAGTTTGTTTGGAAGCCGCATGCTGCTAGTTGCTGTCTTCAATTCTACATTATGTGCCCATCTACTGCGATGGTTTATTGTCAATGGCTTGGTTGGTTAGTTAGTTTTGCTAAAGTGTGTAGAAATGTGTCTGCTAGTTGTTTGGTGATTTAGCAAAAAGTGCAGAGCCACAAGCTCAAACCGCTTGATTATTTTATTAGTCAAAATGGAGAACAGTACAAGTATAGTCAATGCAATAGTAATTGTAACACAGGGTTCAGATTGTATATTTTCATTTTATTTTTCAAATGCAATGTTTTGGTCCCGGTCCCCAAGTCACAATCAGTCACAGCTGCCCAGCAATTGGCAATCATCACCACACCCAGTATAAAACCAGTCAGTCTGCAGTTTGCTCAGTGAGGTGCACATCACTGGAGCTGCTGCAGGTCTGTACTGTTCATTATTTCAACAACTATTCCTATTTCTAAGAGTTTTAATTCATTCATTATACTTACCCATACAATCATTTGGCTTTTAGATATACCTCACCTACCTGATCCACCTGATCCACTCGATACACTCGCTGGTTGTGATAGAGGAACAATATGACTTGGTAAGCTGACCATGTGCTTTGAAATGTTTATGTTGTTTTTGTTTTTTGGGATCTAAATGTAAAACAATTTCTTTTGGAATGTAATGCTTGTATGTAAGCTACTAAGTTGACTTTTGAATTGATGCGTTTTGAGTTTAATGACAAGCCTGTAGTTGGGTGGATTAGTAGAATATTTTGTTTCAAGCCTGTAGTGCAGCAGATTATTTGAATTTGTTATTTTTGTATTCATTTGGCCTTTCCTTTGATCCAGGCCAGGTTTTATTGCCTAAGAACTGAAACTTAAAGATGGCGAGCCTGCAGAATGACTGACCCAATCCTGTTCGATTCCTGCATGATCTCAGTGCAGTCCTGATCTATGGTTATGGGTAGGAAAAAGCAGCGGCAGTGACACTCATACACCACATTCCCCCCAGTCCACAGTTCTCCCAATGCCAAACTCCACTCTGCCCCCTGAACATTGAACCCTGACAATGACTTGACTGCCAAGAACCTTTGACTTAATTGGGTTTCACATCAACTGAATATCAACTGAATGAATATAAACTGAATGCTTTTGTGTTTTGTTTTTTTCAATACAATCCCTTGCAATGCAGTTCTGTCTCTCTGGTTTCATTTAATGTTTTTCATCATTTTAATTCCTCCAACCCACACCTACTTCTGCAATAACTGGTCCATTAGCAATGTATACTTTTCATTCACAAAGCATATGCTACATAATGTCGTACAAGTAAGTTAAACACCCTGCCTAAATGGAACATCCCAAATAAGACCTTTTTTACTGTATAATATTTTTTTGTTTTACATTGGACACCCAACTGTATTTAATTCATGGGCTTGAATTTTGATTATTCACTTCTGAAGTATTCATGTTTTGAAGTAATGACGTTTTTGTTTAAGAGCTGGCTGGAGAAGGCAACGCCCACCCCTGGGCCAAGTGATGGGCCAATGTACCGGGCCAATGTACCTGTTCAATCAGCCTAATCTAAGCACACCTGCAGAGAGCAGGGCTGGGCAGAAGTGCCTTCTCTGCTCCACTCACTGCTCCACTCACCACTTTCCACTGACTCCTCCATGCTGACAGGGGCTGACGGTAAGAGAATTATACACTCCACAAGTCCTTTTAAATGCCATATAGTTAAATTAAATCCTAATGTTGCGTATCTGTCATTTCAGGCAATATAGGAGAACATGCACAGTGATGGAACGAGCATGCTTAAGGACTGCAAGTACGAATCATGGGTTGAATAGACTGTTTTTGACTTTGACCTGAGTTACTTGGCTTTATTGTTTAAAGGAGTAGTTCACCCCCAAAATGACTTTTTTTCTATTGATTAGTCATACCATGGAGACTTGAGTTAAATAATTATTTTTTGTATTGAAACATTCCAGACAAAAAATGGATTATCGTACACCCCCATTGATTCCGGACGGGGACCCAAATGCATGTGGGTCCCCATCCGGAGCCAATGGGGGTACATTTATTGAAAGCAAATTGTTTTAGGAATGCGACAAAAGACTAAACATTATTAGGGATGGGTATCGTTAAGATTTTAGCGATTCCGATTCCGATTCCGGTTCTGCTTATCGATCCGATTCCTTATCGATTCTCTTATCGATTCTCAGCCCCCTCACCATGCAGGGTGCTGGTCAGAAGTAGTGGCCAATGGTCTTTTCTACCTCCTCCACTCCTTATTCTCCTCCTGTCATTTTCTTATTTTTCTAGTTTTTATTTAGATTTTTCACCCAAAAAAGTTTATTTTTTACAGTGTGTTCAATCCAACGTCCCGTTTTTGCAGTGCTCAGAACGTGAACGTAATTTTTTACAGTGTAGCCCAGGCATGTTCACACATAGACATCAAAGGGGGCTTGAGCCCCTGCCCTTTATCCTCTTTTAGGCCCTTTTAGATATGTCAGCCCCTGCCCCTCTAATATTCTCTGCATGCCCCTGGTGTAGCCTACTCTATTGTCGGCTGCGAAGCTTGCGGTGCAGAGCTGCTGCTGTACACAGCTAAAGCAGAAGCAGTCTTCTACAGTTTGGATCAAAGGATTTACATGCTTTTCTTTCTTGCACATAGGGGAGCATTTAGCAACACGGAGCACATTGGACACATTGGACCCGTTTTGTAGTAAGATAAGAACGTGGGAGGCGGGCTTGCAAAACAAACTTTTTAGCTAGGACACAGAACAGGGAGCGATTATTCCGTAGGAAACTTGTTCGTTCATGCAGTGAGCTTGAGTAACAACTTAACTTGGAAAGCTGACGCCTCATTATCAAAACATGCACATTGTCGTGAAATATAGAGCCAGACTTTAGAACGCCTCTGCTTAGACAACATGTTGGCTGCGTCTAAACAAGGCAGCGCGTCGCGTGTGTGATGTCATTGCGCATATGCAGGAATCGATAGCAGAATCGTTAAGGACGTTGGCTAACGATTCCATGGAATCGCTCCACGGGCAACCGGTTCTCAACAAGAACCGGTTCTCGATACCCATCCCTAAACATTATTGAACTCAAGTCTCCATGGCCTGAGTAAAGAGTCATTTTGGGGTGAACTACTACTACTAATACTTAATTCCTCATTTGATTACCTACTTTACGGAGCAGAGCTCCGCTGCTGCTTTTTCTAAATAAATGTGCCAGTGTGGCTACACCGCTCAATTGTTTCTGAGTGTTGGTTTGGTCTCAGCCCCCATAATATATATTAAGTACATTACATGGAACTTTTTTTGTTTCTAAACATGACTGTCATGCATGTGCATCAGCCAATGGTTAGTGCCTATGCTGAGTGAAAGAATACGATCTCATAAAAATGTCAAATACTCAGGGTTACATTTACTCATTACTTTTAGTAGCCTCCAAAATATGGAAAATCGATAAAATACTGTGGCAATGGCTATTGACTCATTGTTTAATCGAAGGCACTCAGCCTACATGGGACCTTCTTTTTTTAACAAACATGGAACCTTTTTTAACAAACATGACTGACACCAAATGTGTGGCTGTCTAGCGGTTAGAGCACATGCCTTTTATGCAGAAGGTTGGTGGATCAAATCCCGCCTGGGGTTGATATAAGCATAACACAATGACATTTGTTAGACTTGTACAGTTTGGGTCCTTATGGAGCCTTTCCAAAAATGCCCCTCCTTGATGCATATTTTTATATCCGCCATTACTAAAGGCATTTTGCATCATAACTAGGGTTGGGTATCGTTTGGATTTTTACGATTCCGGTTCCGGTTCCGGTTCTGCTTATCGGTTCCGGTTCCTAACGGTTCCTATTTCGGTTCCAAAATGGTTAAAAATATATATTTTTAGCCGAAACTGAATAGAGATTTTTTTTTAATAATATATACACACATTATTTTTAAACGTTATTTATTTATTTATTGGGTAATAAAAGGTAATATGTCTCCAGTTGCATAATTGCACATTTATGGCCTAATTGTGTTATTATTATTACTATAATAGGCCTGCCAATGTTTGGGGAGAATTCACTTTCAGTTTCATTTTAGCAACACACACACACACACACACACACACACACACACACACACACACACACACACACACACAGTATCTTGCTGTGAACTCTAGAGATGAGTGGCCCGAACTCTAGAGGTGAGTGGCCCGAAGGACCGCCGAACTTCTTGTAAGATACAGGCTCTCGTCTCGGCTAGCTAGCACAGTAGCGCTAATGTTAGACCCTCTGTCGCTCTGTGGAACAGTGGATTCTAGTTTGGTTAATTCCAGAAGAAAAGCTTGGTTGCTGGTTGGCTATTTCTTCCCAATTCCTACTTGTCTTGAGACGGGGGAGCAGAGGACAGGGAGGAGGGGAGGGTCGGAATGCAGCTTTGGAGCGACGCGCCACGCTGTGTCCGTACTGCATCTAGTCGCGCCGATTGCAATGTCGTGGACAATAACTGTGACATGATCTAACCATTGTCTTCTGACAGTAACCTGCCGACGCTGGCGAAAACGAGCGCTCTACTCATAAACATGCTTGATAATCTGCTAGACGCGTCTGTACTCCTCCATTCAACACAGAGACGCTCCAGCGTTATGCTTCGACGCATCGCGGTGCTTGGATTGTGCAATTTGTGCTGTTTGTGCTGTCTTTATTTTTTAGTGCATCACATCTAGGAACCGATAGGCAGTACCGAAATTACATATATTTTTTGGGTACCCAGGAACCGTCATGTTCTTATCGGTTCTGTCCCGGTACCGAATTTCGGTACCCATCCCTAATCATAACTCCCGAACCAAGCATTATAAGGGACAGAACGAAATTTATGGAGGGGGGTCACTGGAGGAAATGTATATGCCCTGATATAAAATGCTATGACCCTCCCTCTGTATGTGGGAAAAAATCAGTGGCCCTCCCCAACCAAAAAAAGAAAAGAAGATGGCCCTCCCCTAAAACATAACATTTTATACATGAGTAAATGGTAAATGGTAAATGGTGCATTTATATAGCGCTTTTAATCCAAAGCGCTTTACATAGATTGTGCATTACATTCACCCATTCACACACACATTCATACACCGGTGGCGGAGGAAGCCATGCAAGGCACCAACCTACTCACCGGAGGCAATTAGGGGTTCAGAGTCTTGCCCAAGGACCCTTCGACATTAACTCAGGGGGAGCCCGGATTCGAACTGGGAACCCTACGGGATTTATACCCTTCGTGCTCGAATACCAGTTTCTCTACCCCTGAGCTATGCCGCCCCTGAGTAAAATGATCCCTAAAAACATAAACTTATTCATAAACGCAACTGCAGTAATAATAGCACTATATACGAGAACATGAATAAAGCAAATTCAACTCCCCCTATGAGACTCGAACCGCCGGCCCCACGGGACGAATAGATCGTTAGCACAGTGACTAATGCACTGAGCTATCTTCACAGATAACATTTTAGTGAATAAAAGTGAACTCTAGAACTTAAGCTACCACTTCTATATCATATGATGTTACAGGACTTAGGAGAAGGCTATGAATGTTTAATCTGTAAACTCACCGCTTCATCTATCTGTCTGGGAAATTTTATACGCAAATGTGAAAGTGAAGAAAAATGCTTTCCATTGGAACACTGCCATCCTTTAAGATGATCCACTGCCGGCCGAACTTAACCCTATATATTAAAACAGGGATGCCATATGTTTCATCAATGAGACTATCCCTAAAAGATTCCCGTTGTGGTGGAGAAAGAAAAAAAGACGAAAAAACCTCGAAGCCAAAATCAAAATCCAAACAGCCACACACACGCAATTCCAGTAGGACTTGCCTAACCCCTCTGATCTTCTTGTTGTCCGTGCTCTTCTCTAATTTAGTTTCGAGTCTGACAAGACTCTCCTCAGCAGAGAGAGTCTGCAGCGAAGCTCTTAAATTGTGATCCAAGTAACTTTTAGTACGCACATTTGTTCTCTTGATGTTGTAAGACGCCATGTTTGTTGTGTTCTGAACTTTTCCCTCTGACTAAAAGTATTGTCGCTGCCAGGAAGAGCGTCAGTGATTGGCCAGAAACCGCACACGCCTACTGGCTGGATAGGCCAATCTAAATGATTGACACATAGAAGGAACAATGGGAAAGGCTCAATAGCCCAGCTGTTGGGAAAAACCAAGATAAGCAACGGAGGGGTGTCAATGACTATTGTTGTACTATTATTCAGGAAAGCTGTAAAGAAAATATGCATATAAAATCCGGGCTCATTTTAAAAATAAAAATTGGATGACCCTCCCTTGGACTCAAAGTAAAATTTGATGACCCTCCCTCAAACTAAAACTAAAAAGACATGACCCTCCCCTATTTTCCTCCAGTGACCCCCCTCCATAAATTTCCCTAGGTCCCTAATACAAACTAGAAAAGAAAATTTCGAAGAAATTTTAAGTGTGCCTGCAGCTCGCTAAGTCTGTGCAACCTTGTGTAGCGGTTGGTGTTAGTGTTTCGTTTTGAGAGGGTCGTTCCCCCTGAAAAACACGTTTTGGCATGAAACGGTTACGTTTTGCGCGTTTGTGGTGCCCCCTATGGGTCGAAGTAAAAATGCTTTTGGGTATATGTTCAGTATAGCGCCCCCCACTTGTGGTTAAAATTTGGTGTTGACTGGATGTTTTGTTTGTGATTTATGGCTACTTCTTACAAAACGGGCTCCTCCCGCTAACTTTCTGTTACGGAAGAACGGTATGGACTATCAAAATATCGTTTAAATATGTTTATCGCATGAGTCCATAGATCGTGTGTATCGATTTTTGTGACATTTGGAGAAAATATGTAGGAAAAGGAGCAAAAAGTGTGTTTTGAAGAAAATTCAAAATGGCGGAAAATCTATCCTGACGCAAATGGGCGTGGCCTATATGAGGAGATGCGTCATGACCCAAGGAATCCAGGGAAAAAGGAATTTTTATTTTCCGACCCACGGTTCAAGAGTTACAGGCCGAAAGGTAAAGTGGACTGTTATAGCGCCACCATGAGGCCAACTGACGAAATTATTTTTTATTTAATCCTTGATATCATTATAAATCTCCTCTCGAAGTTTTGAAACTGTAGCCCCTATGGTTTGCGAGAAAAAAAATATTGAATGTGAGTTTTTGCGATTCCCATTATAAGTCAATGGGTAAAAGTAATTCACTAATAAATTAATATCAATTAAACGATACAACTTTTCTCTTAGAAAAGTAATAGCACACCATTCCCGGCCGAGCCGCACGTTTTGATGTATATATTGCGGCGGTGGCGTAAATCGTGCGGCAATTATTACGTGCCGAAATTTGCAAGAACATTACCGACTTACTTACTTACTTAAGTATGGCGGATTACAATAAGTGTTCTGCTATTGCATAGCAGGCACACTTAATTAATGACTTAAGTATGGCGGATTACAATAAGTGTTTTGCCATTGCATGGCAGGCACACTTAACTATGTGATGTCTACACCTACTGTATGTTGTGATGTCCAAGGATTACAATGATATCATGTACCAGCTCAGTGGCCTAGTGGTTTGAGTGTCTGCCCTGAGACGGGGAGATCGGGCTTCAAACCCCAGTCGGGTCATACCAAAGACTCTAGAAAATGGGACCCAGTGCCTCCCTGCTTGGCACTTTGGGGGTAAGTCCCTGCGACATGCTAGCGTCATGTACAGGGGGTGTACTTGTACATCAAGCTGCCTCACGCTACAGAAACAGGAGATAGGCTCCAGCCCTATGAGGAGAGAGGGCGAGATCATTTAGCGACCTACAACCGGGTCGCGACGTGGTCGGTAGTTTTCAGCGACCGGGTCGCAAAATGGAGCGACCGGGTCGCTAAATGGAGCAACCGGGTCGCTAAATCACCGACCGCGGCACTAAAGCGAGCGACCGGGTCGCTAAATGGAGCGACCGGGTCGCTAAATCACCGACCGCGGCACTAAAGCGAGCGACCGGGTCGCTAAATCGACCGACTGGGACGCTAATTCCATCGACCGGGACGCTAATTCCACCGACTGGGACGCTAATCCAGCGACCGGGTAGGTAAATCCACCGACCGGTGGTCGCTTCCACCGACCTACTAACCCTAACCCTAACCCTAACCCTAAACCTAACCTCAGTAACCTTACCTCAGTTAGGCTAACCTGCCACGCAACCTCCCGACCGTTACCTCAGTTAGGCTAACCTGCCACGCAACCTCCCGACCGGGTCGCTAAATCACCGACCGCGTCGCTAAATCACCGACCGCGTCGCTAAAGCGAGCGACCGGGTCGCTAAATCGACCGACTGGGGCGCAAAATCTTCCGACCGGGTCGCTAAATCTACCGACCTAAAACTGCAGGCAGGTTGGTAGATTTAGCGACCGGGTCGGTCGATTTAGCGGCGCGGTCGGTGATTTAGCGACCCGGTCGCTCGATTTAGCGACCCGGTCGCTGAAAACTACCGACCACGTCGCGACCCGGTTGTAGGTCGCTAAATGATCTCGCTCCTACTGCCTATGAGCCTCATGTAGGCTTACTATGTACAGCATCATAAACTGTCCAGGTGAATAATATCACACTATTTTATGTCTGTTGCATATAGGCCTACAGTCTTTTGCATACATGTTGTGTAGAGGCCAATTTGTGCTTTTACCTATAACCACCGATTAGTGTAAAACTTTGTATGCACACTTCCAAGAGGCCAAGGAAAAACCTGTGCCCTGCATTTTTCACATCTGCCATTTATAGCGCCACCAGAAGGCCGACTTACAGTATGTTAAACACATTCTTCGATATTACTCCTTCAGATTTTATCCGAAAATCACACAAATCAGTACACAGTATCTCTACAGTGATGTAATCATGACGGATTTGTCAGATATATATTCTATCTAATTGGCTAACATTGAATTCCAAGGTTTGCAGGATTGCTCCTTTTTGAACAAAATGTCTCAAACGCAGCCTGCTATGTGTGTGAGATTTTGCACACACATTCCCACTAGGCCAAGGAACAGATGCCACCCTTCTCACATTGGCCTGTTATAGCGCCACCAGCGGGTCAATTTTTGCAAAACACACACATAGAATAGAATAGAATAGATTTTTATTTGTCATTATTACACAGAACAAGTTCAGTGAACAACGAAATTTGAGCCCAATCCCACAAGGTGCATACAGTGCAAAAAAAACAAAGTAGAATAAAGATAAATAAAAAGATAAAAATCACATAGTGATCGTAATAATAAACTAGCAGCAGAAAATTGGTAACAATACTCAGTCTCTTTATCAGCCCGGCTGACACGATTCCACAGTTTGTCACAGTCAGTGTCCACCGATTTCACAGTTTGTCGCAGTCAGTGTCCACCGTCCAGTGTGGGGTTCCAGGTGTTTTGTACGTCAGGGACTTACAATGTATTGCACTCAGACCCAGGTGCACATCCGAGGTGGCAGCCGATCCGTAGGCTCACAGCGCCCCTCGATGCGAGGCGCTGTGAGCCCACAGATCTTACCTACCCCTCTCAGAGAGCATGTCCTCATTTAGTGCCATAATGGCTCTCGGGTAGAAGCTGTTTTTGTGCCTACTTGTCCTCGTGTTTAGCGCCCTATAGCGTCTGCCCGAAGGCATCAGTTCAAGGTTGCCGTGTCCTGGATGGAAGGGGTCCTCCACGATGCTCTGGGCTTTCCTGAGACAGCGGGAGCTGTACAGGTCAGCCAGGGAGGGGAGGGGGGTGATGATCTTTTGGGCGGTGTTTACGACCCTCTGGAGCGATGTCCTCTCTGCTGCTGTGCAGCTCCAAAACCACACGTTGATGCAGTATGTGAGGATGCTCTCAATCGAGCATCGGTAGAAGGACACCAGCAGGTCCTGAGGAAGTTGGTTGTTCCTGAGTACTCTCAGGAAGTGCAGTCGCTGGTGTGCCTTCTTGACGATGGCTGAGGTGTTGGTGCTCCAGGTTAGGTCCTCGTCCAGATGGACCCCCAGGAAGCAGAAGCTGGAGGCTCTCTCCACGCAGTCGCCGCCGATAACCAGGGGAGGAATGATTGTGTTTTTCCTCCTGTAGTCTATGACCACCTCCTTGGTCTTGGAGGTGTTCAGGGCTAGGTTGTTGACAGCGCACCACCCCGCCAGTTCCTCTACTTCGGCACAGTATGCAGACTCGTCCCCTTCTGAGATGAGCCCCACCACGGTGGTGTCATCAGCGAATTTAATGATGTAATTTCCGCTGGGGGTGGGAGGTTTGCAGTCGGGTTGGTAGGGCCTGGTAGGTTTGCAGTCGTAGGTGTAGAGAGAGTAGAGTAGGGGGCTCAGCACGCAGCCCTGTGGGGAGCCGGTGCTGAGGTTCAGGCTCGATGACATGTGGCGCCCCATCTTCACCCTCTGGGGGCGATCGGTCAGAAAGTTTTTGATCCTGCAGCGTCCGATTGCCGTGAAAGGCCCAAGAACATATGGTACCCTTTTCACTTTGGCCTATTATAGAGTCACCACTAGGCCAAAAAAAAAACCTACCTGACCTGCCGGAGTCCTGTTCGGAAGAACACTCCTTCTAGTTTGTCTTTGATGTCTTCTTTGCTTTCCCTTGATGCCTTTTTGCTTTCCTGCTTTTTATGCCTTGGCCACTTTATCGCTGCTTGCAGCTATATTTATTATTATTATAAGTGACGTCCCTCGAAGATGGCGATGGGAAATACGTCATCTGGAGCGAAACTCCTCCCTAACTCCGCCTTACGCACGGATTCTATACAAGCATAAATTAATTGTAAATAGCCTAAGTAAGTTCTCACTATAAACTCCATTATCAAAATAGGATCGTTGCCAGATTTTGCGAGAGGAATAAGCAACCAGGTCTATGAAAACAAACTCAAAGGAAATTAATATAGGCCATATGAACACTTTAAACCTATATACGTTGGTTGTTTGAAAATAACTGATCCTATCTACAAGCTCACAACCACAACCACCATGTTTTATAAGCAACTTTGCTTAAAAACAAGCCCAACGTCAATGTGGCTTATAATAATCATACGTGGCAACAACACTGTGTCTCCGGAGTCCGTTCCGTTCCTCGTGAGTCACTGGCTGGCTCAGTGAGAGGGCAGAGGGGGGCTGGAGTAGCTACTGCTTGCTTGATAATAAAAAGCCTTGCATGCATAGTCAGACATTATCACACTGCCCTTGTGTGTTGGCAGTCAGATAGAGTAGGATAGCTTGCTAACGCTAGGCTAAGTAGCCAGTCTAGCCACAGACAACATTGTCCTGCGTATAGAGAGAGAGAGAGAGAGAGAGACTGTGCGTAAGAGTGCTACAGTAGCCTATGTTTCTCCATCCATCCATCTTCTACCGCTTATGATGGATGGATGGATGTAACCGAGAGAATGTTATGAATTATGATTCACATTATGAGCGTCACATTATTAATAAATCCTCCAAAAAACGTTATTTTTTATTTCTTTGATTCGCGGGACATTGTACCATTTTGTGACAGGCAGTTCAGTGTTTCTCTCTCATCTGGTCAGTGTATATGTGCTGCAGCAGAGAGCGCATCATCCAACGTTGATATGTTGATAATTAATTACCGTTCGGTCGTTCGGTACGTAGTGCATACCGAACCGAGACCCTCGTATCGAACGGTTCGATATCGGTTCAAGTATCGTTGCAGGCTTACAATGCAAGTATAAAAGTTAATTTAAGTCTGTCCTAATGGAAACACATATTTTCTCTTGAAGATTCTGGACAGTAAGTTCAGTTCTTCCTGGAGGCTGACACCTTGTGGGTAAAAAGTGATGATCGAAAAACAGATTTAATGACATCATATAATCATCCCCTCCCCTTTTACCATTCACCCAACACTGTGGGTGTGGCTAACTTCAGATTGGTCACCACCCACCTGACAAGAAGGCATACTTGATGAACTGGTGGGTGTGGCCACATAAAAACTCAATTTTAAACTATTTCTGTACACTTTTTTGGAGGGGGAGGGGAGGGACTTTGCGATTAATAACAATTAACTATGGGCAATCGTGCGATTAATCAAATTAAATATTGTAATCGCCTTAGTTAAACGCCATAGTAAGTACGTTTTACAGGATAGGTTTGTAGTGTTTAATTGAATACAAGTATTCAAGCCCTAAACACGCTTGTCCCGGGTTAAATGCTGGTGACCAGGTATTCTTAAATGCAACCTCTGTGTCAATCCCTAAACATAATCCTAAAATTAACCTTAGTAAAACCAGGTCTAAATCAAATCTTATTCCTAAACGTAACTTCAGTAAAACTATGCTTAAACCTAAGGTTATTCCTAATATCAAAGTCACTTTGAAAGTCCTTATTATATTCCTTCATTGCAGACCAGTGTGAGGAGTCCAGCCTGAAGGTGAAGATGTGTTGGAGTGTTTCTGTTAAACAGGAACCTGAAAACCATCTGGACATCAGTACGTTTTATTCTCTCTCTCTCTCTCTCTCTCTCTCTCTCTCTCTCTCTCTCTCTCTCTCTCTCTCTCTCTCTCTCTCTCTCTCTCTGTAATTAGTTAGTTACAAACTAAAATATGCTCCAATAATTTGTTGGTAAATAGAATGTTTGCACCAAATGACTTTTTTTCCTCAAAGTATGAGAATAGACTTGTTGTTTGGAAATGGAAAATGTACTTAAAGCTCAAGGTCTTCCAACTGCCAAAGTTATAAAACATGTGAATAATGTAGAGTTCACACCTTTAATGGTTTTTCTCTCATTTTATCCCCCTAGCTGTCCTTCCCCTCCCTGTGTGTAAAGAGGAGCTGGACCAAGAGGAACCACAACCTCCACAGATTAAAGAGGAACAGGAGGAGCTACTACAAGAGGAGGCTGATGGCTCAACGTTGATTACTAGCAGTGAAAAGTGAAGATGATGATGAACACAGAGAGACAGAGGCTGTAGCCAGCACCTCAACTGAACACATGAAAACACAAGCTGATGTAGAGGACTGTGGAACATCACAACCAACTAGTGGTGACCAGCTCCTCTCTCCACACTGTTCTCAATCTGACGTCACTGAAGACTGTGGTGAGCGGGAGGAGACCAGGGAAGGTCAGTCAGTTGTAAACACACTGGATTCACACAAGACACAAATTGTGGAAGAACAAACATTGTCTGTAAGCCACAAGTGGTCTCTGGACCTGCCATCATCAAAACAAACTCACTCCACACAGAGCCACACAGGGAAGAAACATTTTAGTTGTTCAGAGTGTGGGAAAATGTTTAATCGCAAGGACCATCTGACGAGGCACACATTTGTTCATACAGGGGAAAAGCCATTTACTTGTACAGTTTGCAGTAAAGGCTGTCCTACCAGTGGTGATTTGAAATTACACATGAGGACTCATACAGGGGAAAAACCCTTCACTTGTACAGTATGTGGTAAAGGTTTTAGTCAAATGAGTCATTTACGAGCACACATGCGGACTCATACTGGGGATAAGCCCTTTATGTGTAAATATTGTGGTAAAGGATGTGGTCAAATGAGTAATTTGCAAAAACACATGATGACTCATACTGGGGAAAAACCCTGTACTTGTACTGTTTGTGGTAAAGGTTTTGTTAACTTTGGGATTTTAGAAGTACACATGAAGACTCATACAGGGGAAAAACCCTTTGCTTGTACAGTTTGTGGTAAAGGCTTTGGTCAGAGTACTGAGGTAAAGACACATGAGGACTCATACAGGGGAAAAACCCTTTACTTGTACAGTTTGTGGTAAAGGCTGCAGCCACAGTAGTCATTTAAAAGTACACATGAGGACTCATACAGTGGAAAAAACCCTTTCCTGTACAGTTTGTGGTAAAGGTTGTTGTCATTGTGGTGATTTAAAAGTACATATGAGGACTCATACAGGGGAAAAACCATTTACTTGTACAGTTTGTGGTAAAGCCTTTAGTCGAAGTGATAAGCTAAAAGAACACATGAGAACTCATTAAGGCTGGGGACGGTAACTGCCATATTGCGGTATACCGGGGCCTACCGAGGTGTCAGGGTCCTTACCGCGGTCCATGCCCCTCTGCTCTGGGCCGCGTACCACATGTTTGTGCTGTGGGAAGCTGGGGCGCCAGCATCACAGCGCGTCTTTTCCGGGACTAGGGAGAATGTGGTTGCTTATCACTATCATGCGTGATGTGTCACACGGAGACAGAGAAATCCTCACTGGACACTGGGGCAGAAGAAGTAGCCTCTTGTACTGCAGCAACGTTAAACTTTCTCCATAATCCACACGACACAAGTATGTTTATACATTGTGGCAGTTTATTTTTTATTCATACAGGCAGAGCGCGAGGACTGAAAATGAAACTAGCGATGGACGCAGAAAATCTTGAGTAATGTTTCCACCACATGTGCCCCGTCGGCGATTTTACAACCTTTTCTGTCAAGTCTGGTAACTAAAACCTGTCTATGTGTTTATATCACCACTCCATCAATGCGATTTGAGACGTGAGTTTACAGAATCACAGACAGTGCACGTTCTACCCGTCTCTTCTGGTTTGTTCACACACATCTGTGTCTGAAAAGCCCCAGTAGCCACGTTACTATAGTAACCCGACACTACGACGTGTTTTGAGCTTGTAGATCTGCTCCTTTCGAAGCCAGACCCGCTGTGCTGTACGGGGAAGTATAACTCGGGCACTCTGGCTTATAGGACTGTGGAGCTGTACATTTTGGGCAGATGATAGGAATATTTTGGCTTATCGCTTAACCTTAATTAATAGATACAGGGGTGCGGCAATTACCACAATACCGTCGGTAATGGGAAGACGATAACCGCGATAACAAAATGTCGATACCGACCCAGCTCTATAACTCAAACAGGGGAAAGCCTTTTACATGTCTAGTTTGTGGTAAAGGGTGTAATCAAATGCAAGCTATAAACGTACATATGAGGTCTCTCAGCCCTTTGGTTGTACAGTTTAAAAGAATCACAATAAAAAGATAAAATCTAATACACATTTTGAAAGAAATCATAAGGACTTGCGGTGAGACCAAAAGAGAATGAGACATGCTATTTAAAGGAGAAATGTCCAAGTGCATGCATGGCCATAATCATAAATGATTGCAATCCCTATGCTTGCATTAAGCTGTAGCCTTTGACAGCATTTGAATGAAACCACATTTGAAGTAGGCTATCACCCACAAGTTACTGATTCTAGACATTTTCAGGACATAAGAGGGGGTGAACAACGCACACACTCACTCACTTCATTTGTTTCTCTTCTAAGCTCTGGGGGGGGGGGGGGGGGGGGGGGGGGGAAGTAAAAAAAACATAAACCATTCTCTGTTGATTGTAATTATCTTGTGTATGATTTCTGACAGTTTTACTTTTTTTCTCTCCTTTTTTTCTGATATGTTTGCTGTAAACCTTGTATTGAACTGCAAATAAAGTATATAAAAACTGTTAAAAGTATTTTACGTGTTATGTATCATACCATAATATCTACCGTGAACAATACTAGCCTATCCATAATGACTACTGTGAACAATACAGCAACAGTTATTGCTATGTGTTTGTCTCCCTGTCTCTGTCTTATTTAATCTGCATCCTCCTAACAGAGTTCTCTATCCTGATTGGATAAAATCTGCATCCCGACCTGAAAATATGTGTTCTGTTTAATTAAGAGCTGGAGAGACAGGGAGACCCCTGTTACAGAGCAAACACTCTATAGCAATGAGTACTATCATAATATAGAGCTATTTAATGTTTAATTTAACCACAGACAATACTTAACCCTACTTTTAAACTATCACTATTCTTCTATGTTAATTATCATATTGTACTTAAAACGATTATTACACGGTACATTATTTATCTAACATCACAATCATGATTTATCTTTGCTTTTTTTTCCTTTTCGTTTTGGCTTTTTCTTTCTTTATTGATGGTGATCAGTAGACTGACAGGAAATGGAGGGAGAGATGGGGAGTGACACTCAGCAAAAGGTCATCGGACCACTGGACTAAACCAGTCAACAACCTTTTCAGGCCTTGACCCCCCAAAATAATCATATTTGAACTGGCGACCCCCACCCTGATAAGCACTTGGAATATAGCAGTTGAGACATTATGTTGTTTTACTCAGCTCCACAAATGTCAGATATGTTTTCATCAGTTTACCAGTTTTTATGTCATAGTTTGTTGACTACTTTAAGTCTTTTTTTTCCTTTCTTTTCTTTCCTTATTTTTGTGTTATTTGTTTTTTTCTCTTCTGTTTGTCTTCTTTTGTATTACAAAGGTCATTCACTGTCCTGACCCACAGAATCCCCCAAAAAGTCCCAAAACAAACTTGAGGCTACTGCTTGGTCTCCCCACCTAGAACTCTATGAATTATGCTGGGCTGGGATCACTGGGATGATTCAGGGTAGAGGACTGTTTTCCCAAACAGTGGGTTACTTGGGACCCATGTGTGGGTCACTCACAGACCCACACATTGTTTTCCCACATTGTTGTGGCATTCCACAGTGGAATTGTCAAACAAAGAAAGGACGACACAAGAAGTCCTATCCGCCTCCAGAACGAAGAGTGTGTCACAGCTGAGGTGGAGACTGAGATGCACTTTCTATTAAAATGTGACAGAAATAATAATATAAGATGAGAAATTGAGTCCTAGATGACAATGTCAAACAAGACATTCTATTTGGAGAGAGACCTGCAGCACACTGAGCTGCACCATATGTGACTGCATGTCACAAACTGAGGGACACTTAAACAACACTCAATGTGAATATTATCTTGACAACACACACACACACACACACACACACACACACACACACACACACACACACACACACACACACACACACACACACACACACACACACACACACACAGTTCAACACTGTACATTTGGATCATTATTAGCACACAATTAGTATGTTGTTTTATATAAAATACTGTTTGCATGTTCGATATTTCTGTGTCACTGCTGTTGTAACCGACGTAACGTTGTAGTTTTATGACTCAAAAAGACTATACCGACTCTGATAGGGGCTTTACACATCTCCTCCACCAGGGGGCGAAAGGCATTAAAGCAACAGTGCCTAGATCCATTATTGCGCATGCGTTGAACACGTTGATTCGGAAGCCGGATCTTCCGGAAGTAGAATTTCTGGTGAGGAGTTTCCACAACATGGTGTTTCATGGTGGTTTTGGGACGCGACCTGGCGTTTGCCAACGAACCTAAGCATAACGGTGGTTGCCGGGGGGCAAGGAGCTCCGTTGTGTTCACTTGGACCGCGCGGACGTGCCGAAAGTCGGGGGGACGAAGATGTACTATTCTGTCCCTATCAGGACATAACGCCGATTTCCAATAACGCAACTCGCGTGGACGTCGCAACACTCACACGGAGACTCCCTTTAGCTCAGTCTCACACAACACCCAACTACACACTGCAGGTATGTCTGTTACATTTAGAATTTCTCCATTTACAACTCTTACATCTACACTCACTAACCTCGCGTCACCAGGCTTTTCTAGCCCCTTATGTTTCTGAATTTACCTTTTTGGTGTCACTTGCTTGTCGGTTGGGTCTCTGATACGCAACGCTACCACTGTCTGGTCTCGGACGAATACAGCGTCGCTCAGATGTTGTTGAGATCCTTTAAAGATACCCAGAACTGCACTAGGAGAGCGCGGAAACGTGTGCGAAGCGGCGCTAATCGGCGATGCCGTTAAATATTATTAATTTATCTGTGAAAATGTAGCAGCTTTTTCCAAACTGTATCTCGCTTCCTCATTACGTCACATGTCCCGCCTCCCCGCGGTGTGGTTGGCTAGCTGGTAGTAACAGCGTGTCTCTCATGTGTCTCTGATAGATCACAGACAGGAACGTAGCCAACCCACAGCCATCACTGCTCTATGATTAAACATTATTCCATCTCATTCATGTTAAAGGATGGAAGTAACTTTAATGCCCGGACACGTTAATGTCAAGCAGTCGTTTTAGGGCTACAAAAGGGGCTAATACGTTTGGGTGACAATATTTTCAAAAACCCAAACCGGTATCCATGAATCACTTGAATCCGAAAAAAATAAAAAAATAAATATAATTACAATGCAGGGTTGTTGAATGATAACCAAAAGTTCTTTATACTGGTGATTTCCACAGCGCACCACAGGGAGAGGTCTACAGAGTCTAGAGAGATGGCCTCCCAAACATATTCAACGTTGCCAGAGGAACAGCGAGAGACGGACAAAGGACATGGACTGTTTGATGCAACAATGCAACCTTTTGTAAAGTTGTACAGGATAGGTATGTACTGTAATGTACTTTAAAAATGTTGAGCCAACTGTGCATATCAACGTCACTGCACAAACAGTGTGCAAACTCGCAGTATGAGACACACAGTAAATAAATATAAACAGAATATTAAAAAAAGTTACCACAGGCAGTGCGTATCATCCTTTTCTGCTAGAACTTAGGCCCCGTCCAGACGACAACAGATTATTTTTCACCGGGGAGGTAAAGCCACGAACACCCATGGGTGTCCACATGCAAACGCATGCAAACGGAGGACTAGACGAATAGTTTCCAAAACTCCGGCTGTAGAGCATTTTTGTTACCCGGGCGTATTTATTTTGCCTTGTGGACACCGTAAACGGAGAAGTTCTTTGCTTGCATGCTTACGTCACCTTGTGCTCCTCGCCTCCTCCTCCTTGCTATGAGAAAAACCCATGGTGGTCTCTGTAGAATAACCATATTTATGAGCGCATTCACGACATGTTAACATTAGAGAGCTCAGCTGTCTTGTTTAGGGATGGAGCCCTAATGAATGATTGTTTTAATGATATTTGTTACTCTTGTCAAACGTCATCTTCATAGATGGTGGTGGTCACTGGTCAGCCACAAACTCACAGTTGCAAAAGATACCAGTTATGTTCTGAATTTGTTGTCTCACATAGCTTTCCACCGGCTCAATAAGCAGGATCGGGTGCTCATTATCAATAACGAGATGCAGCCCTAGTCTTGTTAACGGGGCATATCTGACGCGACGCGCCTGCCTCTTCTCTTTGTCAAAGTTTGGATATCAAATGCCAATATCAAATGATTTCAAGCATAATGGAGACATACGCACGCATGCAGGCATTATTCCAGCCCATTCTCACCAGTTGTCTGACGCTTTGAAGGTGAGAATATGTTGATTATTCACGGCATGTGCTGCCTTTTAATTTATTTCCACGATCAGCACAAGCACAAAAAAAAAGTCAGTCTGTAGTTGCTTCTTTTGGTGAAGTGGTGTGTAGGCTCTAGGCTGTGTAGGCTCTAGGCTGTGTAGCCTACATTATCTTCTATCTCTCTCCTATCTCTAACATGTGTGTCTGTCACTCTAATTTAGTAATAGATGCTCTTTGTTGGTGCTTTAACAAGTGCACTGAAGCATTATGATTATGTTCTCATTTCCAACTTGAGGCAACTTAGAGATCAGATGTTCAAATAGGCTAAACATTTTCCAGGGACTATTACAAATTTAAAAAAAGAGTCCCCATTATGCAAGTAAAGAACATTCGATTGTGGTTTAATAAATAGCTATGCAACGTTCTCCTCTGCTGCACCGTTAAACGGTCCCGTCTTACAAAGCTCTCTCTCTCTCTCTCTCTCTCTCTCTCCCTCTCTCTTTGATTGATAGAGTTACATTCGTTTAATGCTGAGAGAGAGAGAGCACACCACACTCTCGGCGATTCCTCTCCCCTCTCCTGCTCTAGAAATAGTTCGCGAATTTATATTAAATTAATGTTTAAATAGCAATTGTGCATGTTAAAGTGTGAAGATTGTGAAACTTGGACGATGCATAGCCTATTGTATCAGCTGCTGCAATGATTGCATGAGAGCAGGGGGACGCGGCCACCGGCTTCGGTGACGCACAGAGATTTATAGCGTTTTGATAATACCGTGTGGACACACATATTTTTATACACAGGCCCGTGTGGAGGCGTAGAGGTTTCAAAACGAAGTCAGAAACGCCCAGGGATTTTTTTAGGTATAGACAGGGCCTTAGTTGCGCTATTTGAAGAGGTGAACTTATACAGCAGAAAGAGGCGGAGAACAGATTGCCAATCTGGGTTAAAACAAAAAAGGGCCCATCTAAAAGTTGTGATTGTAGCTGAGAGATACATTTTTACTTGGAAAATATTGCTGCGCCACATAAAGATGGTAGGCCTATATGGATATGATTTGGATTGTGATATTAAATAAAATGTAACGCGGTCATCCCTTAGTATGGGTCTGTTATCACCGTTGTCATCACTTGGCTAAGGCTCAGTAGTCTGCTCCCAGGAGCTGGTAGACCTGTTATCACCCTGGGTCTTGTCATTGCAATGCGCATGCGCCAACACACATTCAGAGGAATAATTTACTGGCCGTTCCCTCTGTGGGAATCAAAACCGGGCCGTTGGATTACCTGCTAACCCTCGCTACACAGTGAGCTAACCAGGCAGCTGGCCAACCTTTTTTGTTGTTGTTTTGTTGCTTGGTTTTAACTTGTACCATGCGAACTAGGGGGGCTTAATAGTTAATAGTTTGACTTAGGCGCTAGCACTCGCTCGGCAGGGCGTCACGGGGTTCATCGTCGCCTAAGACGACGCGCCTCCAATGCGGTTTGGTCAATAAAACAAAAATGTCGGGGGCGGTGCCTCCGTCTCAGTAGCGACCTCAGTTAGAGCGCATTAGAGATCTTAGGGCAGGTCCGAGATCCAATTTATATATATATCATATATATCATTTACGAGCAGTGTCCTCGGTGCGGTTCGGTGCCACTATGGTGTTCGCCGGTTCCCGGATCTCTGACCGTTACAACAGCGGTTCCATGATACCCGGATGGACCCTGCGATTGGCTGTAACATCTGTCAGTCATCCCCGCACCCCCCTTTTTTTCTCTTCCGGTCTGTGCTATTGGCTGCCTTGCTGCGTCACGTGACTTGTCAGGAAGTCCTTAAACACTGGTTTTAATGATAAACAAAAGATTATCCCCTGCTGCGACATAAATTAACAGTGGATTATCATTAACAATGGCTAAGAAGAAAGATTACACATCTAAAGAAAACATGGATTTATTGTTCCTGTCCGCATTATTGACTGTGAAATACGGTAATTTCCGGGGTGACAGCCACATACAATGGTAAGAAATAAATAATATTATACATAATAATAATATATACACCTCTTCATAATAACGTTGACATTCAGTCATTTCGGATCTCGTCTCCGCAGACTCCGGTTCTGACATCTCTGCCCGGGTATCGGATCTAATTTTTCTAATAACAGGCGGGGCTGTTCGGATCGGATCCAACATGTCTCGGGGCTGCTCGGGTAACGGTTCTCAAATTCCAAATAATAGACAGGCTATCTCCCCCGGGTCCATTTGCGTTCGGGTAGTTAAAATTGGACCTGTGAAGACCTCTAGAGCGCATGGCTTGAATTCCCAACCTTCTAGTCTCGAATCCCAGCATGGGTAGGACCTTTTTTATTCATCTGAACTTGTGTTGGCACATGCGCATTGCAATGACAAGACCAAGGGTGATAACGGGTCTAGCTGGTAGTCAGACTACTGAGCCTTAGCTAAGGGATGATAATGCATGTATCAGGTGCGGAAACAGGATGCGGAAACCTGAAAACCACCTGGACATCAGTACATTTCATGCTCTCTCTCCCCCTTTATTGTGAAAGGTTAATTAGTTACCCATCTAAACTGGAATAGGTTCCAAGCATTTGCTGGAAATTAGAATGTTTGCTGCAAATGGCATTTTTTGTTATGAATGAGAATTAACTTGTGGTTTGGAAATGTAAAATCTATTAAGAGCTTTGGTTCCTCCAGCTACCAAAGCTATACAACACAGGAAACATGCAAAAGTTCAAACCTGTAATTGGGTTCAAACCTGTAAACCTGTAATTGGGTTTTCTCTAATCCCCCCCCCCCCCCCCCCTGCCCCTTCCTGTGTTCAAAGATGAGCTGGAACAAGAGGAACCACAACCTCCACTGATCAAAGAGGAACAGGAGGAGCTTCTACAAGAGGAGGCTGATGGATCAACGTTGACATTACTAGCAGTGAAAAGTGAAGGTGATGATGAAAACAGAGAGACAGAGGCTGTAGCCAGCACCTCAACTGAACACATGAAAACACAAGCTGATGTAGAGGACTGTGAAACATCACAACCAACTAGTGGTGACCAGTTCCTCTCTCCACACTGTTCTCAATCTGATGTCACTGAAGACCGTGGTGAGCGGGAGGAGACCAGGGAAGGTCAGCCAGTTGTAAACATACTGGATTCACACAAGACACAAACTGTGGAAGGACAAACATTGTCTGTAAGCCACAAGCTGTCTTTGGACCTGCCATCGTCAAAACCTCACTCCACACAGAGCCAGTCAGGGAAGGAAAGTTTTAGAAATCTGAAGAGCCTCTCAGTTGTTCATACAGGCGTGAAACCCTTTAAATGTACAGTTTGCCGTAAAGGCTGTAGTGAAACGAGTCAAATGAAAAAACACATGAGCACACATACAGGGGGAAAACCCTTTATTTGTACAGTTTGTGGTAAAAGCTGTAGTACCAGTGGTGATCTGAAAAAGCACATGAGGATTCATACAGGGGAAAAACCCTTTACTTGTACAATTTGTGGTAAAGGCTGTAGTACAACTAGTCTTTTGAAATCCCACATGAGGACTCATACAGGGGAAAAACCCTTTATTTGTACAGTTTGTGGTAAAAGCTGTGGTACCAGTGGTGATCTGAAAAAACACATGAGGATTCATACAGGGGAAAAACCCTTTATGTGTACAGTCTGTGGTAAAAGATGTGGTACCAGTGGTGATCTAAAAAAACATATGAGGACTCATACAGGGGAAAAACCCTTTACTTGTACAATTTGTGGTAAAGGCTGTAGTACAACTAGTCTTTTGAAATCCCACATGAGGACTCATACAGGGGAAAAACCCTTTATTTGTACAGTTTGTGGTAAAGGTTGTAGTCAAAGTTCTGAGCTAAAAATGCACACAAGGACTCATACAGGGGAAAAACCCTTTACTTGTACAGTTTGTGGTAAAGCCTGTGGTCGGAATGATGAGTTAAAAGCGCACATAAGGACTCATACAGGGGAAAAACCCTTTACTTGTACAATTTGTGGTAAAGCCTGTAGTCGAACTAGTGAGTTAAAAGTACACATGAGGACACATACAGGGGAAAAGCCCTTTATGTGTACAGTTTGTGGTAAAGCCTGCAGTCGAATTGATGAGTTAAAAGTACACATGAGGACTCATACAGGGGAAAAACCATTTACTTGTACAGTTTGTGGTAAAGCCTTTTGTCGAAGTCATGAGTTAAAATCACACATGAGAACTCATACAGGGGAAAAACCCTTTATGTGTACAGTTTGTGGTAAAGGCTGTGGTCGATCTGATGAGTTAAAAGTACACATGAGGACACATACAGGTGAAATAATCCAGTATCTGGCTTAAAGTCCTGTTCGCAATTTGGTGTTAGGGGAGTTTCTCACCTGAACTGAGTCAGTGGGTCCCTAGACATGAAAAATCACAGAGGTGCTCGTCCGCCATAGTGCCAGGAATGGCGCAAATGGCCAAATCAAATATGGCTGCCATCGGCTATGATGAAAATCCAACTTTTCTGTTTCTGGGTGTATATGCACATGTAATACCTCTATTTGGACTAATTGTGGTGTGGGGAATTCATTTCTGATATTGTTTTGACCATTTTGGGTGATTTGGACCTCAAAAAGTCATGGTCAAGGTCATTTTGCTATTCCGAAGACCGTGGGCCATAACTTGGCCATTGTTAGGAGTAAAAACAGGTGCAGTAGGTCTAAATCAACTAATGCTGACATGTATAATTCATTTCTGACATTGTTTTGACCATTAAGGATAATCTTGTCTTTGAAATATCAATGTCAATGCCATTTTTCAAAAACGATTTTGTTCATTACTTGCACTTTTATAGTATTTTGTGTAAGTTTGTTACTATTTTATAGTAAGTTTGTTTTGTTTATAACAAAAGACATACTAGTGAGAAATACAACAAGTAAGCATCCACATTTAACTTTAAATTGGGGTTTAAAATGGGTGTTTAAATGAGCAAATAAAACTATTTACGAATAAAAGTGACAAATAAAATTACACAACAAAATCACACACAAAATTAAATAACAATTTCCCTCAAAGTGCACCATATTGGGATTGTGTGCATGCAAGTTAGTATGAGGTGTTTTTACAGGATGGATTTGGCATTGTTCCATGGCAAAATATGATGCACAGAACTCCATCAGTGTCGAGTGTCTTGCTTCAGACATGGCAGGAGTGTACTAAAGTCAAAGTGCTCCTTCCATCCATCAGAGCTTGACATTGACTTTTTGAGGCAGTTGTCCTTTGGACAAGTATATTTCCCATTCACTTGTCCGGAGACAAAAGTCACTTGTCCGGATAAAAATGTCATACATTTAAATAATAACAAAAGGACGGCTAATGACCCCCCTTGCTCCCTCCACTCCATATTATGGGCACTTGTCCCGGACAACAGGACAAGCCTTTATGTCATGCCCTGTTCCATGTTCCATTGGTTCTAGTCTTTCCTCAGGTTCCTTGGCTGTTCAAGCAGGTGGCAAGAAATGCGCTAGAAAGGTGCCTTGTTGTTCTCAGCAGTTGTACTTCTCTGCTACCAATACTGTGTCTTGTTCTGTCAAGGTCTTTGCCTCTCCAAAGTTTGTTAGACATTGTACTCGGTCAGAAGCCATAACTACATGTTTAATCCTCACCTGGCCCATGCAGTCATCTCCTGTCTCCAAGGCATATGTGCCTTGATCACTGTCTTGGCTAGTGGTGCTCCAAGATGAGACTGCTTGATGCAGTGAAAGTGAGTCTCACCAGTGCCATACTGCTGCCAGGTCTCCTTCATCCCCAGTGCTTGGAAATATGGGGTGTAGTATAGCAGTAATGTGAAAGAGACAACAACTCTCTGGGGTCCGCTCATAGTTCCGACATCCCATTATTCTGACCATTAGGTTATTGAAGGTTAGGGATAGGCTTAGTTATAATGGAGGCTGTACATGCACCAGGTGTCAGCCTCCTCAATCCTATTCAAGATGTCTGGGATCTCTTCTCCACTAGCGACATCATCAACAGAGACAACAGAGCTGATAATGGTAAATGGACTGCATTTACAGTATATAGCGCTCTTCTCCAAAGCGCTGTACAATGTATTTCACATTCACCCATTAACACACACATTCACACATACATTCACACCAAGAAACCATGCAAGGTGCTCATCGGGAGCAGTTAGGGGTTCAGTGTCTTGCTTAAGGACACTTTGACAAATAAGCAGGAGGAGAAATAAATCGACCCTGGAACCTTCAGATTCCAAGGCAGCCGTTCTACCTACATCGCCACAAGCTTGAATGGACACCATATTCCGAACACACAGCTGGAGAGCTCTGTCAGTCTACTGTCCTATCGAATAAAGGCATAAAAAGCCCAAAAACAAATCTTTAAAAAAAAAACACAGCTGGAGAGCTGTTTGTTCTCCTCAGACACCCAGAATTTGTAAAGTTGATGAGGGATGGGTGCGTCTATCGACTCTGTTATCTCTGATGATGATGAGTGGCTCCCTGCAAAAGGGGCTGGAGGTGAAGAGATCCCAAAGATTGAACTAGATTGAGGAGGCTGTCACCAAGCTGCTGGTACATGTGGAGTCAACTGGCCCTATTATAACTAAACCTACCCATAACCCTAACCTAATGGAGGGAATAATGGGTCGCCAGGATTATGAGTGGACCCCAGAGAGTTGTCGTAGTGATACTTCCAAGCACTGGGGATTAAGTAGATCTGGTAGCAGTATGGCACTAGGTGTGCAGCGGCACATGCTTCTACAGCATCAAGCAGTCTCTCATCTTGGAGCACCACTAGCCAAGACAGTGATCAGGGGACATATGCCTTGGAAACTGGAGGTGGGGACTAAGCATGCAGCTATGGCTTCTGACCGAATACAATATCTAACAAACTTTGGAGAGGCAAAGACCTTGACAGAACAAGACAGCATTGGTAGCAGAGAAGTACAACTGCTGCCTGAGACCAACAAGGCACCTTTCTAGTGCATGTCTTGCCACCTGCTTGCAACAGCCAAGGAACCTGAGGAAAGACTAGAACCAATGGAACATGGACGGATCACTTCGACTTCGGATATGGCTGCCTTGCTGAATACATCCTGTAAAAACACATCATACTAACTTGGATGCACACAATCCCAATATGGTGCACTTTGAGGGAAATTGTTATTTAATTTTGTGTGTGCTTTTGTTGTGTGATTTTATTTGTCACCTTTATTCGTAAATAGTCTTATTTGCTCATTTAAACACCCATTTAAAACCCCCCTTTAAAGTTAAATGTGGATGTTTACTTGTTGTATTTCCCACTAGTATGTCTTTTGTTATAAACAAAACAAACTTACTATAAAATAGTAACAAACTTACAAAAAATACTATAAAAGTGCAAGTAATGAACAAAATCGTTTTTAGCAAATGGCATTGACATTGATATTTCAAAGACAAGATTATCCTTAATGGTCAAAACAATGTCAGAAATGAATTATACATGTCAGCATTAGTTGATTTAGACCTACTGCACCTGTTTTTACTCCTAACAATGGCCAAGTTATGGCCCGCGGTCTTCTGAATAACAAAATTACCTTGACCATGACCTTTTGAGGTCCAAATCGCCCAAAATGGTCAAAACAATATCAGAAATGAATTCCCCACACCACAATTAGTCCAAATAGAGGTATTACATGTGCATATACACCCAGAAACAGAAAAGTTGGATTTTCATCATAGCCGATGGCAGCCATATTTGATTTGGCCATTGCGCCATTCCTGGCACTATGGCGGACGAGCACCTCAGTGATTTTTCATGTCTAGGGACCCACTGACTCAGTTCAGGTGAGAAACTCCCCTAACACCAAATTGCGAACAGGACTTTAAGCCAGATACTGTATTAAAAAGCCCTTTCTGTGTACTGTTTGTGGCAAAAGCTGTGGTACCCGTGGTGATTTAAAAGTACATGTGAGAACTCATACAGGAGAAAAGCCCTTTACTTGTACTGTTTGCGGTAAAGGTTGTGTTCATATTGGTAGTTTAAAAGTACACATGAGGACTCATACAGGGGAAAAACCCTTTGCTTGTATTGTTTGTGGTAAAGCCTGTAGTCGAAGTGATGAGTTAAAAGCACACATGAGGACTCATACAAGATGAAAAACCTTTACTTGTACAGTTTGTGGTAAAGTAAAGCCTGTAGTCGAAGTCATGAGTTAAAACGTTCACAGGGGAAAGCCTTTTACTTGTCTAGTTTTTGGTGAAAGCTGTAATCAAATGCAAGTTATAAACGTACATTATGAGGTCTCATACAGGGGGAGAAAAGCCCTCTACTTGTACAGTTTGTGGTAAAGGCTTTGTAAGGTAATATAATACACACAATCTCTCATTGTTCGGCTGTCCAAGTGAAATCCCAGGGAAATATGGGTCTCATGCTCAGTGTTGTTATATGAGCAGACGGCGTGTGACCTGTGTTTAGGGCAAGGGTGTGCCCTAGTTAGTCCCCCCAGGAATCCGCGGAGAAAAATTCTTAATTCCGCGGAGAACAATCCTGATTCTGCGGAATTCTGTGGTGAACAATTCTTGATTCCGCGGACATTAAAAAACAACCTAAAATGACCAGTTATCAAGCTAAAAATGATATAGTTCTAATAATCAAGTAAAACCCTTCATGAAATAGCTACAATTAATTTTAATTAGTGGTTAGAATAATCAAATAATCATTTTTGAGAATATAAATCTAATATTAAATCTATTCTTTTTTTTTTAATTGTTATTGTTTTTAATAATTACTTTCTGTTGCAAAGACTATATTGTCATGCAAACCCTGCCCATAGTAACCACATTTTAGAGGATAGCCTACCTACTACCTAGTATGGGTGTAATATTTATTTATTCTCTTCTGCATTATTGCCAGGACCATAGACATAGAGGAACTATAGTTCAGGACACAGTTTCTGTCAGGAACGAATGTGGGACCGGACCAATACAGCGTCCAACAGGAGGGAAGCTAAGCTATTCCCCCAGGCTCTGGGGTGGCCACTGGCCAGACCATGTACACATCGTTTTATAATAGTAGTAATGACTACTCCCGCCGCTCTGCTGCCACTCGCGACCGTTATTCTACGGACGTCAGAAAAGTCAGCGAATGGCCAAGAAATCCGCGGGTGGTCCATGTATAGCAATAGCATACGTGAGTGCGTCTTTCTCACCATGGGAGGCTTGTGAGCCAATATAAACAGTCAGACGATGTGCCTAGTTCCTAGTCCATTAAAAATCAGCACCATCCGCTCTGGTATCGTCACCACACACACGAGTCACAGCACATGAATGCATGCCACGGCAAACAAAGCCATTTCCGTTTCCGTATCCGGCACGAGGACCGGCTAGGCTGTGAGTCTTGTCCGTCTATATCACCGCGACATCTAGCGGCCGAGATGAAAACTACATGTAAAATGTAATATTCTGCTCCTCGTCTTGTCCTATTCTGCGGACTACTATGATATCCGCGGGAGGCTCTGATATCCACGGAGGGCTTCGATTTCCGCGAAAAATTCCGTGATCGCGGAATCGCGGATTCCTGGGGGGACTACCTAGTGTTGGATGCGGGGATGTACAGGGGCTATTACAAGTGTATTTACTATTTCTAAGATGCGCGGGGTAAGTTGTACGCATGCGTGGAGTTGATATGCGCTCAGTTCTCCGTTGGTTCTTGGACATGTCAGTCGGTATGTAAAGTGCACGTGAAATTATTATAATAGTAAATATGTTCTTTATACTCTATTTATGTAAATATTGTCAGTTGATTGCTTATCCTGCGTTTGACATTATATTGTGTGTGTTTTCTTATTTCAACAGTGTTACGCCCACAGGGCCTAGGGATGTTTGTAGACGCAACAAAGGCAAGGTGGTGACTGCCAAAAAGTAGTTTTATTACAAATAAGTATTGGACTTTACAAAGGTGTACAAATTAGGTTGCTTTTACATTGTCTGTGCATGGGTCAAGGTGAGACAGGGCCGGGCAGGCACCTATTGAAAGGAACATAAAAGGATACAAAGAAAAGAACTAATCCCTACCCTAAACGTAACCCCCAAAGCTTCTCCTCACCAAAGCACAAAACAAGGAGTGAGGTTACCTGCCCCTAAGAGTGGCTGAATGCATAGATCTATACCAATACGTGTACCTTCTACCTTACCCTGCTCACCGTACAAGAAAGAGTTACAGAACTCAGATACCAAGCAACCTGTACAAACAAAGGATGTGGCTAAAGGCTAGGCTGCTCCGTTGGGCACGCTGTCTCTATACTACCCTCGTAGTTGTGAACTTGTGACAGAGTGACAGCGGCGATGCGACCTTCTTCAGTAGGCTATTTATAGCCCAGGGGCGGGGCCGTCGGAACAGACGGACCGAGCGTCGATTGGCTGGAGGAGTTCTGAGTGACAGGAGCCCTTCTCAAGCACATAACGGCAGCAGGAATCTGCAGACAAATACATACAGCGCGCGCAGACAACATATAACAGATCCCCACCCAAATGGCACTATGGCTTTAATTATGACTCTCATCCGTAACAAACAGTAAAAATTACCTACCGCTTTTACCTACTGCTGCAATTGCAACAAAGAAAGATTGTTAGCATACGCCGAGCAGGCTGGTTGACCATTATAGAAAGTTTAGTCAGTGGTATGTTTGTACGTGTGTGAGTGTGACTTATAAACAACAAAGACAATTTTCGTTGTGGTCTGGTTTATTTTATGTTGTTGTTGTGCAAGGTTGAGTGATTGCAACTGTTTCGTCCATACCAACGGTCCCTGTCAGAGGGTGAATTGTGTTAATAACAGTGTTATTGAACAATATTCTGAACACTCATGTAGGGGAAACAACCTTTGCATGTACAGTTAAAAGAAATCACAATAAAAAGATAATATCTAATAAACATTTTGAAAGAAAACATAAGGACTCAAACAGGCAGACAACCCCTTTAGCTAGAGTTTGTGGCAAATGCTTGGTCAAGATACTGAGGATAATGCCAGGTCTTGTGGAGGTGTGACCAATGCCATTTTTCTACTATGGTTGCTGTAATATTGACATCAAGGTGCGTCACGGACGGTAAAACGGCCCTGAATTAGTCATGGGTGTGTTTGGGTGTTATTTTAATCAAACCAATCAGAGTATCTGCTGCCATTCCCTTTAAGACATCTTCTGCCTAACCCGACCACAGACGTGTTTACTCTGGTTAGCGGTGCCTCAATCTTTTTTTTTTCTTTCTTGTATTTCTTTTTTTTTCTTTTTTTTTAATAAAAATGTACTTTGTGTTTTTATTTATTTATTTATTACTTGTATTTGCTTGTATAGGTACACCTGAGTCTGTAAAAGTACCTATATGCAGTATCTCAAGAACTGTAATTACTGTAATAGATATACAGACACATACTTGGTACCAAAACATCCGCAATGCCCAACTTTATATTCAACTTTAATACATTTATGGGTCTTAAAATCGATGCATTTGGAGTGGCCAGTATTTTTTGAAAAGAATGGGATTTGAAGAGTATATGTACCAAATGTCATGCTTGCATCACCAAGTGAACAATTCTTCACTTATCTGCTCAGCTATTTTGCTCACCACTAGGGGGTGTACCCTCAAGCCCTTACCATGTTGACTCACTTAAGTCAGTGAGTCAAGAGTCAACAGGGCTTGGGGAGGACTTTAGAATTTGGCCAGTGTCCACGCTCAAAAACAGCAATTTTCTCCCTTTTTTTCTTCCCTACGTTAACGTCTCACGACCAGGCCATTTCAGTTCTCTCTCAGTAAGGAGCATCAGCATAGAACATACCGTATGTATGGATTATATTTTCACCGCACAGAAGAACACACGCAGCGCGCCTGGCCGCGGACGCATAGTCTCTCCAGAATGAGGTAATTATAATATAAAAAAGCCTCGGCAGTGGTTAGTGTCTTTTTTTTTGGCGTGACGGATGTTATGCGTTGTGTTAAGATCAGTGCAAGATATGCGTTAAGTGGTGAGACCAAAAGAGTAAGAGACACGATATTGAAGGGAGAAATGTCCAAATGCATGCATGGCCATAATCATAAATGATTGCAATCCCAATGCTTGCATTATAAGTTGTAGCCTTTGACTGCTTTCGCATGAAACCACATTTGAATTGAAGTAGGCTATCACACACACGTTACTGATTCTAGACATTTCCAGGTCATAAGAGGGGGGGGACAACGCACACACTCCATTTGTTTTTCTTCTAAGCTCTCGAAAAAACTGCAAACCATTCTGTTGATTGCCATTATCTTGTATATGATTTCTGTTTTGTGCTTTTTACTCCCCCTTTTTCTGATATGTTTGCTGTACACCTTGTATTGAACTGCGAATAAAGTATAATACAAGTTTCACTGCTACAGGTATTTTATGTGTTAAATATAACAGAAATGTTCAATTAAATGCGTTGTTCATCTCTAAATGAGCTGGAGAGACAGGGAGACCCCTGTTACTGAGCAAACACTCCATAGCAATGAGTACTATCATAATGTAGAACTATTTAACGTTTAATTTGACCACAGACAATACTTAACCCTACTTTTAAACTATAACTATTCTTCTATTTTATTCATCATATAGTGTACTTTAAACTATTACTACACGGTGCATTGTTTATTTAACATCACAATCATGATTTATCTTTGATTTCTTTTTTGTCTTTTTCCCTTTCTTAATATTGTCCGATATTGTTTTGGCTAGACTGACAGGAAATTGAGAGAGACACTCAGCAAAGGTCATCGGGACTCGAACCCACGACACGCTGCCAGGCTGAATTAGTAGTGTGGTTCCTGGACCGCTACACTAGCCGCCCAGGCCCATCATAATCATTCTAACCACAGATATACAAAGCTAGATACCTCCTCCAGTTCATTGGCGCGACTGGTCAAACAGTACTGGCGGAACTGTGGAACGTTGTAGATTCGGTATAAGGCACTCTGCCCCCTGCTGTGGGAAAGAGGGAATCCCGCCAGTCCAGTCCGCATCTGATTGGCCTACCGAGCGTCCCATTCTGTCACGCCCCAAGGATGCTAAGGAAGGAAGGGATATCACGTGACAACAGGGATGCGCCATGTCCGGCCATGAAGCACCGGAAGTGTGATGAAATAGAAGTCAATGAATGGGAGGCGTCTGTTACATGGGCTGTACTACTTGTGAACAAACATTATTTCTGGAGGATTGCGAACTTTGTCATCTAATCGGTTCTGGAATATAGAAGAACATATATCACACGTTTTATTTTTTTTATTTTTCATTTATTTTTTGCCGACTTGCGATCTGTTTAATTTAATTTAGGTATCTAAAGAGCACAGAGCAAGTTTCTGCCTGGGCTGCCAGGCATCGGAAAACGGTTTTAAATCGCTTATTTAGTCTCATTAAATTCAGAAAAGCCCCTGGCATAGTCTCGCGTGGCGAGACTGTTGCCTAACGCGATTTGCAAATGCTCTCTGGCTACGCGAGACTACAGTACTGGCAACAGTTCCGCTTGAATGGGAAATCATTACAAAACTAACGATTTAAGCAGTTGCTTCATGCCCTGGTTCATGTTTTATGTACCGTGGGATGGAAAACCATAGTCTGGGAGCTCGGAACTACCTTTACTTTTTGGATAAAATTTCGCTCGAGTGTTATCCAGCTTGATGTGGAGGCGGTCCGGGCCATCGCTGCACCACCTTTATAGGACCTCATCTCAGAGCACAACTGTATGCAGCGACGGGTGAGGTTATATAAAGGGCTAACATGATCATTGTTTATTGTTAAACTAGCTGTAATGCAAGAAACTATTCTGACATTGGTTTACTAGCCTACTTTACTTATCCATGTAAGCCAATATCAGATTAAATACATCTGTAAGAGCCATTATGACTTGCTATATACTGTATGACATCACTGCAGGGAGTGGTCAAGGACAAGGTTACCCTGGTTACAGCCAGGGTATTTAAACCACTCCCTAATCAAGCAAAGGTGTTACTGATGGCAGGCACACAGTTTTTCAACTGTGTTTGTTAGGCTGGTGGTCTGTATCGTTTGGCCCTAAGTGCTTATTTATTGTATCTGTTTGAAGTATAAAGTATAGGGCTTTGGACTGCAAATAAATATAATTTATATGCTATATGGAAACGTTTGGACATCAGTTCTTTTTTTTTAAATACTTTATTGAGTCAGCCGGCATGCAACACATCCTCCAAATAATAACTTCATTGTCACTGTTCATATACATATTTTGTTTACATGCCATGTCCCTGAGCAGACATCCCGACCCCCCCCCCCCCCCCTTTTTTTTTTTTTTTTAACACGTGAAAAAACAAACACAAAAAGAGAACCACCATACATAGACAACAAAAGACAAAAATAAAAACCAAACCGGGTACACACTCCCATTCATTGCACAGTTCATGTTCACATATAACACAGACCCACACATTTACCTAGAAAATAAAACAAACAATAAAAAAGGGGGTCTGGCTTTGTTGTGTCATTTTTGTCGTCATGAAAATGAAAATACATAAAATAAAGAGGCTTTTTTTATTTGATGTTTATATCTGAAATACTTTTGGTTTGAACAAAAGGATAAGTAAAATAGGACAATACAAAGAAAGGGTTAAGAGGGCATGTTATTTAAGAGATAAGAGACCCACCTTTTTTCAAATACATTTTCCTTACCATTAATTTTATATGTCACCTTCTCCATAGAGTACATGTCCTCCATTTTTTCCAACCATTTATCCACCCTGGGAGGTTCCAAACTTTTCCAGCCCTTTGATATTTGTTTGAGTGCTGTAATTCTCATAATCCAAAAGAGATATAGATCTCTGCTCTGCTGGCTTTTGGGACGTGTTCCCAGGAGTATATTATGGTTTTGTAAATTTAAAACTCTCCCAAATATTTGTTCTATTATTTGTGTGACTCTTGACCAGAAAGTTTGTATTTTGGGGCATGTGAGAAAGATATGGGTATGATCCGCATTGCTCTCCCCACATTCACTCCAGCAGCTAGAGTTTAAGTGATACTTAGATATTACTTAGAACTAAGGACATCAGTTCTTGAGCACACGCCTGAACCTGAATCCCTAGCCATCGGCATCCATGCTCCAGGTATTGGACCTGGGCACTACAACATCTATGATAGTCCTGATCCACGGCTATGCGAGCCAGTTTTCTACTGTACTTCTGACTGCTGCACACATATTATACTCAGTAGTATAAAGTAACTAAGTATTGTAGGCTACCTATACCTATAAGTACAATTGAGGCATTTTCTACTTTACTTGAGCATTTCCATTTCTACTTTACTTGAGAATTTAGTTCTAACTTCTCAGAGGCAAATATTGTACTTTGCGAGAGATCGTGCATGACTGAGTGAATAGCAGCAGTCACTGTACGGTACTTGGTATTAACAATAAACTTTATTTGTAAAGCACCTTTCATGACATCAAATACAGCATTACTCAAAGTGCTTCACATAAAAAAGATAAACAAAAGAAAAAAATATATACTGTATATATATTTGGGCAAAAGCTTTATCCCATGTCACGATTTTGTACCCATTTTTCACCCAGTGCCAATTGCTTAAACTGTAATCATGGGCGCTTCTCTCCCTCTGCCAACCTGAGGAGAGCCCTGAACTGAGCTCAGTGCATGAGTAGTGAGCATGCTGCTCACAAGAAATAAGATAACAAACATGAGCAAGATAGATATCGCTTGACCTATAGGAGCCACCAAAAAGATTCAAACATAAAGGCTCGAACATAAACTTCAAACTTCAACCTTGCGCGGCATGTTTTGGCTCTAGGGTGGATATGGAGATTCTCATTTGCATCCGTGGAGATGTGGCCAGTGTAAAATTGGATTACTGCTGGAGTTTCTCCGGTGACCAGGGCCGTCCACACTTTATCTTCCGGCAGGAATGAAAGTGGAACTGATTTCAGGTGCTGCTCCAGTTCCCTTGGGGGTAGTGCAGTGCCTGCCATCACCAGCATGGTGGTTGTTGACATTTTCACACCCGTCTGGGATGGCTTCCAGGCTGTGAATAAAATTGATTCATTTAGTATTGTCTCATAACTAGCCATTCATTTTGCTTTTGATTGTTGTCTCAGAGACACTTACCCTGATTCTTCCCCTTTTTCTTTGAGCGAAACACTGCAGCATTCCACGTTTTCATAAATTCCTGCAGCCTCTCCAACTTCCAACCTGCCCCAGTAGTGGTATTTGGTGGGTATAGTGCTGCATCAAACAAATGTTTTATTAGTGTCAAACAGAAGGAGCAAGCACTGGTGCCCCCACGTGGGCCTTCAGAGTGTTGCATCTGAAGACGGAATTCGTCAGTATTCCATTCTTCTCCCTAGTGTGTGTCTGTACTGACCATAAGGCTTGCCTCTCAATGTCATCAGGTTGAACCAGTCATTGACCATATCAATGAACCAGGCCGTGGTCAAGGCCTCCTTCGGAAGGTGCTCACATTGTACCAGCATTCTGATGGTGCTTGCTGTTGTGTGTGAAAACACCTTACATGCTTGCAAGACCTTGAATAGAACATAACTGTAAGTATGGACAAATACTGCTCATAACTGTAAATCTTGTCTGCATCTACCTGGCCATTGCAAGTCATAGAAAGAGAAAGCACTTTCAGTGTTTAATACACTCAAGGCCATATTATTATTTACTAAGCCTTTTGCACATCATTTTGGATACGGTCTGCACTTAAGTTTAAGATGAAAGGCACTTTGCCTCTGTACTAAATATGACTGACAGTTTTACAGTATACTGTACCAAATAGTGAAAGCGTTGTTAGTGTAACATACTTTCATTTTATCAAAGCTGTTAGCTGTAGAAATCGCTCAGTCAGACCAGGCACAAGCTTTTCTGAGGTGTCAGCCTGCACAGTGATCACCGTCTCCACGGCACACATGGACACCTGGAAAACATATATTATTTCAAGCAGAGGTAGGTAGATTTTGACAAATGACACTTTGATAAATTCAGTAAGTAAATCTAATTTTGGGTAAACATTTATGAATGATGTAACGTGTCAGAATCATCACAATTGATTGGGTCATTGATGTGCTATTTTATTTGGTATTTGGTAATTGATCTGAGTAGCATCCCATCGATAAATGTACTCACTGTATCACCAGGCAAGTTATTTTCCCTTACAATGTGATCCGGTAGGATGAAATCGTGGTTACACATTGCAGTTTTCATAGCCTTCAACAGGTGTCGCGGGTCAGGACTAAAGTACAGGTACTCTCCCTCAAAATATGGATGGGCGATGTATGTCCGGTCCATCGATTGGCCACATCGCCTGGTTAGACGAGTCCATGTCAGAACACTAAAAGTTGGATATAGAAGGTAAGAACATTGACATTGTAATAGCAAAGCTGAGAAGGAAGCTTTTACTGGTTGATTCATATACAGTGTGATGGTAAATTAAAGGCTAAAGCCTGAACATACCACAACGACAACGTGTATGCCACGCTCTCTACATGCTGCAATAATCGATAGCATGTAGGCCCAGAGTTCTTTTCCTGACACGGATGGCCCTGTGTAGTCGTAAGCAACAACTTGTTTATAGTCCTTGGTCAAGGAGGCCAGAATGGTGGTCAGCACTTTAGTTGCAAGGGTGTCGTTTAGGGGGGGCAAGGTCACCGTTCCTAAAATCATGTGTGTCCCTGCGGGTCATATTGCATCTCTTTCTTTATCGCCATTTCATCCACCTATTAAAAAAGGGTTCTATTGCATTACATTTAAATGTGCATATGAAACAAAATACTGTATATGGGAGTCTGCAGGCTTTCTATCTGTGGCACCACTAATGGGTCTGCCAAAAATGCACGTCTGTCATACAACCTCCATCAAATTGATAGCAATGTTGACATTTTTGTGTCACCATCACAGACACAGTTTAAAGGAGTAGTTCACCCCCAAAATGATTTTTTTTCCTATTGATTACTCATGCCATGGAGAGTACAGTTCAATAATATTTTTTGGTTTTTGTCACATTCCTAAGACAAAAATTTGATTTGAGTAAATTTACCCCCATGGATGGGGACCCGTTTCGAAACTGGTCCCCATCCGTAACGAATGTGGGTAAATTTATTGTTATCACATTTTTGTCTTAGGAATGTGACAAAAAACTAAAAATATTATTGAACTCGCGACTAATCAATAGAAAAAAGTCATTTTGGGGGTGAACTACTCCTTTAATAGGAAAAAAACAAATTTTCAATTGAAAGAGTTACCACATGTACTACATTATCACAGCTCAGTGACCTACTGTAAAGCAATGTCCTGCTTTGTGAAGAAGGGAAATATTCTTTCACCCATGTCACAACAATACCTAAACAACAGCGATATTGTATTATTTTTCATGTAGAGCAATACTTTCAGGCAGCTAGCATTGCGTCGCAGCTGAATATGGTGTACTGTGTAATTGATTGTCTGACCTCTTTCACGAAAGTGGTGACCATGTATGCAGCCCACAATTCTGTATTATTGTTATTGTCCCATTGTTTGCGGTATTTCCGCCATTTTGTCCAGCAATCTCCCCAGGACACGGGGCCACCACTCAGCCTTTTAACTGTTTCCTTGGTCACAGGTTCCACTTTGGAGGACCAGTTGGTATGTTTGTATAAGGAGGCCATACCCCTGTAGAGGAGAAGAGAGAATGTACAGCAGAACAATACTTCATTAGGGCACGGTCACACCTCACTTTTATGTAATACTTCACAATGGGGACAAAACTGAAAGACAAACTACCGAGAAGCGTCACATCAAGATAAATTGTGTGCTTGTAGATCAGCTATTTCAGTGGTGTAAAGTAACTAAGTACTTTTACTTAAGTACTGTACTTAAGTACAATTTTGAGGTATCTGTACTTTACTTGAGTATTTCCAATTTCTAATACTTTTACTTCTACTCCACTACATTTCGAATCCAAATATTGTACTTTTACTTCGCTACATTTTTTGAAAACCTTAGCTACTAGTTACTTTGCAGTTATACATTATAATATATATATAAAAAAACATAATTAACCACTTTGTCTTTAGCCTTATTTTATCCCTTGGCTATTTGAAAATAGCCGATCTACAAGCTCACAACGCGTTGCGATGCGACACCTTGTGAGCTTGTAGATCTGCTATGTTCAAACATTTTGTACTTTTACTTTTGGCACTTTAAGTACATTTTGATGCCAATACTTTCATACTTTTACTCAAGTACATTTTGAATTCTGGACTTTTACTTGTAAGGGTGCCCTCAGACCAAAATGCCTATGAGAGTGGAATCCGCGTTCCGCCAATGCATTTCAATGAGAGTGAAGCGGTTTCATGCCAGTAGGGGATTTCTGCAAAAAACGCTCCACTCTCATTGAAATGCATTGGCGGAACGCGGATTCCACTCTCATAGGCATTTTGGTCTGAGGGCACCCTAACGAAGTATTTCCATATTGCTGTATTGATACTTTTACTTAAGTATAAAATGTGAGTACTTTTTACAACACTGAGCTATTTTCAAATAGCCCAAATGTGTATCTCTCAAGAACAGATTTAGTGCTACACTAGGAACAAAACAGAGAGGGCGCTGTTTCTCCCTTTTCTTTGAGATTGATAAGGCTGGTTGTTGCATGTTTTGTATATAATAATTGTAGTGGAGTAAAAGTAAAAATGTTGCCTCTCTCTCTACCTACTAGGTAGATCCAGACACTCCACTCAGGTACATCATGCAGTCCAGTAGATTGTGTTTCCCCAGTTGAAGCACAGATCCCAGAAGTCCCACCATGGCTCTCTCCCCTCCTCCAGAGCCAATCAAAGCAATGTTGGGAACCGTGTCCTTTTGAGAGGATCATCATGAGAAAACGTTATAGACAAGACATTATTTAGCTTTTTCAATGATATATCATGTGTGGGTGTGACTATGCCAAATGTACCGGTAGTTTTAAGTATTTCAACACAGCAAGGTCTCTCTCCCACACTTTTCATTGTCTGCTGGGGATGCTTCACCAACATCCTGTCATTCACAACGTGGAGTGTGAGCACGTCTAGCCAATCTGCAGTCAGCTAAACAGGCGATTGGACTCTGCCTTTAAATATCACTGCCTCTGACACTTGTTATTCCCTTTTCAACTTGCAGGCAACAAGTGTGTGTGTGTGTGTGTGTGTGTGTGTGTGTGTGTGTGTGCGTGTGTGCGTGCGTGCGTGCGTGCGTGCGTGCGTGCGTGCGTGCGTGCGTGTGTGTGTTTGGAATATACCATACTGTGTAATCTATACTGTGTATGTATCAGTTAATTCTGATTTGATGGTACAAATGAAACCATACAAACTAACTATACATATTCATTTTAAATGGATATTACCCAGGGGGCAAAGTGGTTTTACAGACTTGGAGCGTTGTAAAAGGTTGTGCACCAGAAATGATGTCTAGGACCATCACTGATCACAACCTAGGTGGACAACCTGGTCAACTAGCTACTGGAAAGCTACAGGGTGGGTTCAAACAAATCCCACCCCAATCTCTGAAAAGGCAAATCCGAATAGGGCAAAAGAGACAAAAAAAAGCCTATAACTTGATAATGCTCACTCTTATCTTCATCAAATTAGCTGAGGTATGAACCAGGAGCCTACCCTACATCACCAAAGAGTCAGAATGCAATTTGCCATAAGAAATACTGAAATATTCCCCTTTAAACATGTTTTAGTTTAGGCGGAAAATGATTTTTTGTGGTTAGGACTCATTTACTTTCTCTCATTTACAAGAAAAACAGATTTACAGTACTCAACTAAGCTGTTACTACTGCATTGCCTAGGGTGCTATTAAACAATAACCAGTGGATGTGTGGAGATAACTATTACAATTTTATTGCAAATCAGATTTCTTTAGACATACAATAGTATTGGGGGAAATGTTTATTTAACATTTTTTACAACACATTGGTATTTTAGGACATTTTAGGCATTTAGTCTTAGTCTTATGAGTCACTGCTGCTATCACTGCTCTCAAATGTGACAGTGTGTATCCTGCTGCATTTGGTTGCCAGTCCCTGGCAACGACACCCTATGTAGCATGGGACAGCCTTCTTTGCACATGAACAGTTCTTCTGGCAGCCTTTGACACATCCACATGATATCATTTTGTCCATTGACACATGCCAGGCTGGCTGTGTAGATGGAAGTGGAACTACATTTCCCTTATCCAGAAACCAACCAAATTCTGTAAATGAGGGAATTTGTGGTTTGGCGATGTGTGCACTCTTGTCAATTAGTGTTGCCAGAGCAGCCCTTTTCAGGTGCAGGAGAAATGCATTCTCTGTTGGAGGTAGTAGCTTTAAGAGTGTTGATTTGTTGTTCAGGAACTTGTGTGCTCTTAGTTTGCCTAGATCAGCACCCTCAAAGTGATCAGCTGTGGATGTGTACACAGCTATGGTGAGGTCCCTTGCCTGATTGAGGAGGTCATCTGTTATGGCATCGTCAGGGTTCTCACCAAACTCTTCAAGTGCAGGTATATCCAGCTTCATGCTGCTCTTGAACCATGCCTTCTTTCCAGTGAAATATGGATAACTAGTGATATCTCTACCACTCAGACTGTGGACGAAGGGCATCGCACAACACTGTGAATGTCCCAACGCCACTACCATTTCATGTATAGGCAGGTATGCATTCTGGGCTGTTCTTACCCACAGCTCTGGGAGGTTGCTGAGGTATGTTGCACCATAATACAGGCACAAGTTAATGATGTCGGTGTCATTTGCATGTATGACAACTCTGTCAACTCCTTCATTCTTGACACTGTAGAGGGTGTGGAGTATTATCCTAGTGTCTGCCTCCTGCTGTGTGGATTCCAGAGCAGGAACATCCATAACTGAACCTGCTGTGAGCACCACACTCTTTGTCTCTTCTGTGAATCCACCACCCAGATAGAGATGGGTTGGGCCAAGAGCAGGCTCCAGTTGCTCATTCTCACACCATTTCTCACAGAGGAAGTTGAGAAAGTTTGCTTTGTTAGCTGACACTGCAAAAAACTCCTTTGGATCAGGAGCTGTGTACTGCTCACTGACTTCATATACTCTGGCTGATTTTGATGGGCCGTATCTCTTTTCCTGTTCAGCAGCTGACTTAAGACTGGATTCACTGTACCTGTCACAACAAAAGTGTATGATCTCAGAGCCAGCAGGCACATCATTCAGCAGCAGGTGTTTGTATCGCTCAGCAATGGTTCCAAATCTTTCACCTTTGTGGAAAGACCATTGTCGAATCGCACACATAGCATCAACGACTATTGCTGTCTTTTTGTCATTTTGAGGTAGATCAGGGATGCTTGTAACTTTTGTCTCCTCTTTCAGGATCTTCACTAGGCTTGCTTTGGTACCCGTTCTCATACCGCCATCTTCCTGGAAGAGGGATGGGGGAAGGTCACTGCATTCATGGTTGCCTATGAAGTCAACAATGTCCAGTTCTCCACCACTGGCAATGATCTGTGTCATGCGAAGAAGGGCAGTAACTTCATTGCTCTTGCCAGGTGCAGAAGATTTCCTCCTGGACTTTTTTTGCTTCATGTTCTGTGTATGGAAGGTGTTAAGCTTCACAATATGTGTCGTCTTCTTCTGTTCACTGGACAGTGAATCAGACAGTGCCTTCAGACCAATTACTTTCACGCTGGTCAGGTTGTCCTTGACTGTGGAATCTGCACACTGTCCAGTTGATATGTTGATCAGTGATGTTGAGGCTGTTGTGAATGGATTGGTCTCTACTGCTGCCATGACCTTGACTACCATCTCTGCATCCCTGGTGACACGTCTCAAACCAGATTCATGGTGTGGGCTGGAGGAATGGAGGTGCAGCATAGACTTCAGCTCTGCAGAGACAGCTGCAGTGAGTGGTTTTGTGTAGACCCACTTCATCCGAGCAGCAGGATTTAGGGTAATGCCATCCAGACCACTTGCCTCCTTGGCATCTGCATTATAAGTCTGCTCCAGAAGCATGTCAGGAGAGACCCCATTGTGGTTGCCATTTGCTCTTCTCCCAACAAATGCACCTGCCATCAGTGCTTCATGTACCTCTGGAGCTGTTTCTGGCAGTCCCTTCATCTCTGCCAAATACAGAGGCAAAGACTGCTGTCCATATTTGTAGTGCCCTGCTGCAGTGAGGTATGGTAGCATCCGTGCTGATTCACAGAGATGTCCTACCCAGTTACCCTCTCGCTGGTAGTATATAAACCTGTGCAGAATGTCTGTCATCTCCAGGAAGATTGACCAGAAAACTGCTGTTGGCTGGTCATTCAGTGATTCCTGGAAAAGCAACATCTGCCCTCGTAGGACTGATAACTGTGGACTTGAACTCTGGATGATCTCTAACTTCTGAGTGGGAGTGGTGTCTTTGTCAAACAACGTCTTCAAGACATTTTCCATCTGTGACTGCCAGTGTGTTTCTCTGTCTGCTGCCCAGGCTTCAAATGCTTGCCAGTACAGTCGCCACATGGCCTCACTGAGGATTCTGAGGGCATGCATGGTTTGGTAGTAGTCAGCCTTCTCACCAAACATCTTCTTGGCAGTCCCTTCCTGACACAGACCAGCTGCGACAAGAAGATCTTCAGCACCTGCATCCCTTATGATCTTGCAAACAGCCTTCATATAGTTATGAGCTTGGTGAAAGCCTCCCAGTAGCAACACTACATTGCAGAACTCGTCTCTGTGCTTGTCTCTGATAGCAACAGCGAGTTCATATGTAGCCTGATCTCCAGTAATAATGGTATACTTGTCTCCCAGTGCATGCGATGTCCTGACCAGCCGTTTCATCTCTTCTTTGAGGACAGTGGGATCGGTTGGAGATGCTGGGATTAGAGGAAGATATCCAATGATGCTGGCCGGGCTGTATGGGTGGAGGTCTGCACAGAAGGCACACAAGCAACAGGTCCTCAGCTGTACCATCTGAGGAAGTTACCAGACTCTCTAGCTTCTCAATGTGCTCAAGTGATCTGGAACTCTGTCTGTCTTTAGCTGAGATATGACACATGGAAGCAGGTGGATCAGCAACATCAGAGAGAGTCTTTCTTCTGTCAGAAGAAGAAGTGGGGACTGTGGCACACACCTGGACCTTCATGGTGTCTTTGTTTTCTATTATGATTGCAGTGGTGGCATTGAAACTCCCATCCTCTAGTGTCTTCTTCTTCCAGTCCAGATTGTCCATGGGTGGCAAACACATGGGGAATCTTGCAGTTTTTCATCATTGTTTCTGGCACGTACACACCATCAGTTTCAACCTGCAGCTTGACTTTCTCACTCTCTGCTGTCAGCTGACGCTGCAGACGTTCATAACTGATTCCAAGCCCCAGCCTGTTGTTCAGCGTAATTAGTGATTTACTATGTGTCTGATTGAATGTGTGGTAGGCAGTGGCTATTCCCAAAGGTGTAGGTACCTCAGTGACATGCTGTAGTACATGCTGTGACATAATGATAGCTTTCTCTGCTGTTGGCTGATCAACAATGACTCTTCCATCAACACTGGGTTTTGGTCTCTTGTCTTTAAGCAGCATGGCTGTGAAGTTGAAGAGTGAGTCAGGAACTATGTCATTAGCAGATGCTAAGGATATCTCTGTTGAATCTTTCTTAAGAATTTGCCTTTTGCAATTCACACAATCTTCTCGAATAATTTTTGCAGCTTGCTGCAGTGTATGGTATTTCTCATCCTCTGCATGATCTCCTTCTAGTTGCTTCAGCTTCGCTAGGGCATCACCAAGGGGTACACCTGATGCACATATGAAACCTGAACCAGACGTCTGTTTAAGGATTGAAACGCGTGCACCATAATGTTTCTGTAGCTTCAACTTCAGGTTATCCGATCGGTACTGATCAGCAGTTTTGACGCCAAGCTCCGTTAGAATTTGTCGGTACCTGTCACGCAATGATTTCACTAGGAAACCTGACAGGTCATGGAAAAGAGGAGCCTCCAGCTCTTCCGTGAGGCGGCTAAATGCAACAGTATACAGGTCCAGCCTTTGCTTTCCAGTATGAACGCGCTGAGCCTTGAAGTTGTTCATGCATGATTTATGATAGGCTATATCATTGGCAACCATGTCATGACCGTGCCCAATCAATCTGAGTAATATGTCATCTCTACCAAGCTTCTTTGCTTTCTCCTCAATGGCCTTTTGGCTGTTTTTTGTGGAGACCTTAGAGGTTGGCTCCTTTCCCCGAAACCACTGTTTATTGCAGATGACACAACTCTTCTTGGCTTCAAAATTTGCTGTGTGTCTCCTGGTGAATTTGACAGCATGTTGTGAAGAGCTGGGTACTGGATTAGACAAATCTTCTGCTCTTACACCCACATCAGATAGCCGTTTCTTCTCAGCGTAAGTGTAGCTCTTCTCGTTCATGTACCAGTTCCGACATTTGGCTTACTGTCTTCCAACCATTTTTCTGATGCAGACTCATGGTGCAGTCTTTGGAAGACCTCATCTTGACGAGCATTCATGGCTTTTATAAACTTTTTTGATTTTGTTGTGGGATTAGTACATAAAAGGTCTTTGACATATGATACACTTTGCGTAGTCTGTGCCTTTGTCTTCACAACTCTTCTGCTTCAGGGACATGGCACTGTCTGCCAGACGTTTCTTTGGTTGGCTTGTCATCTTGCTACAGGCAGAAACATACAAAATAGACAATTGAATAAAATTGTGACTGATTACAATAGACGGTAGTATATAAAGTACATCATATCTTAAGCACAAGTTGCGCCGTCTGGCTCAATATACTCACTCTATTTTTTCTTTGTGCTAATTAAAGCACCCGTTCCATAAAGGCATTGATCCCAAAAAGCACTGCACAATTTAAAAAAAGAAAAAGAAAATAGACGCATGAATTCTCCATATCAAATGATAACAAAATAATATATTGGTAAAAAAATAACAATACAGTAGGCAACAAGGAACTTACAATATATTTCAGAATGTAGTCTTACAGTAAGTAAGAGTGCTAGCTAGCTAGCTAGCTAGCTATTGCTGGAACGTCTGTGAACATTGAAACAACAAAAATTAGTCTACTGTCCCAGTCAGGGTGCTCACACAGGGTGATAACACAAACTTGACAGACAGAAGGAAAAATCCTTATTACGTAACAAGGGTCAGGATTAGCCTCTTGCCCTTTTATTTTTTACAGGTGAAAATGGAGCGAAAATTGGAACCATATAAACATACATTCACCGATAACCTCATAAATTGTGTAGGCTACATATATTCAAGCTTAAATCTTACTTACAGGCATGTTGCATCAATGAAATCCAAAGAATGGAACTCACATCCGGAGGGCATTGTGCACTCTGCAAGCAACATGAAGTGTCTGCCTATAGTGCCTCTGCTTGATAGCAAAATAACAACACCTGTGTTGATTAGTGTATGAGCTGAGGCTGCTTAGATTATTAAGGACTGCTACAATACACCAACTGGTTATTGCTAACAGCATCCTGGGCAATGCAGTAACATCTTATTTGACATAAATGTATGTTTTTCTTGAAAATGAGAGAAAGTAAATGAGTCCTAACCACAAAAAAACAATTTCCGCCTAAACTAAAACATGGCAAATTGCATTCTGACTCTTTGGTGATGTAGTGTAGACTCCTGGTTCATACCTCAGCTAATATGGTGAAGATAAGAGTGAGCATTATCAAGTTATAGTTTTTTTTGTCTCTTTTGCCCTATTCGGATTTGCCTTATTTTCAGAGATTGGGGTGGGATTTGTTTGAACCCACCCTGTAGCTTTCCAGTAGCTAGTTGACCAGGTTGTCCACCTAGGTTGTGATCAGTGATGGTCCTAGATATCATTTCTGGTGAACAACCTTTTACAACGCTCCAAGTCTGATTTTCCAAAAAATGGGACTTTGCCCCCTGGGTATATTCCACTTTCAACAGGGGAAACAGCTTAATGGCTTCTCTCCACATACACACTAGGGATGTGAATCTTGACCACTGAGGCGATACGATACGCATCACGATACACTCCCAGGGATACGATATAATTGCGATACATTGAAATCTTGCCGATACGATACATCACGATACACCCCTGACCCCGATACGATGCGATATGATTCACGATATTTTGCGATACACCCCTGGTCCTTACGATGCGATACGATTCACGATTCGGTGCGATTCAACACAATGCAAAGGATTTATATTAAAGCCCATGTAAATTTCCCCCAATAAAAATGACTAAAAATGCATTATATTTAATTTCCAAACAATTTATTGTTTCACTGTAGTACTAGGCTCTGTCTAACAATCCAACTTATTGAAATCTGGGAGAACACTCCTTGCTGGCTGGTAAAATTGTTTGATTAATACTATATCATTATTATATATCATTACATCCTCAACAGGTGGTCAGGGACCCCTAGCGTCCTCAGAGTTATGTGAGGCAGCCAAATATTAATAGTTAGTTTTTACAGTAACCAATTGAACCCTAGCAAGTAGCAACCCTATGGGGGAACATTAGCCAATACATTAACACTTATTGAGGGTTTAAGAGATAATAATTCATGGATTATAATGAATAACATAAATCCATCATATTAATAGAAAAGATAATGTGTGAACAAATAAACACAACATAGTAATGTATTAATGTCACTGATGAAATAGTGCTGTCAAACAAGTCTCTGACAAGTTTTAATCTGCAACAGTTTTATATAATAGCCTACAGTAGTCTAAAATAACCTACAGTGGGGGTCCCTGCTTGATCTCTCTCTTCTCAGTTAAGGAGCCTTGACCTGTATTATTATTATATTGTATGAATATAATCTAGGATTTTGCCCTTTCTAGCCAAAATGTTTCAAAACGTAGATCGTTGTGAGCTTGTAGGTCTGCTATTTAGGTGCGTGCGCGACACCGTCGAGCTGCCAAGTATAAATCAGGCTCCAGCCTCTCTTTGCAGAGGGAACAGCAGCAGCAGAAGAGTGTTCTGCCTGCTACAGTAACAAGTTGTGAAACAGTGTCAAATACTTTGTTTTAATCGCTAGCTGCACGCCCAGTATCGTTGTTGTAGTTCATACGTGTGTGTAGTTAAAGCGTGGAAGCTTCTGCTTTGTTTAAATCAATTCCGTCGCAGACTCGACAAGAAGAACAAACGGGTGTGGAATGTGGATCATAATATCACGCAGCGTGCTCCAGTCCAGTGACACAACAACGGATCACATCAGCGAACATTGGACAGGGATGTTATAAAGCTAAACGTGGTACTAATCTTGCATGTTTAACCAGTGGGCTCACGAGTGCTGTCTGTCTGTCTGTCTCTGCATTCCGTCGGGTCGGGTGTTCACTGCACTCCGCTGAGTAGAGCAGAGCAGCCAGTGCTGCAGTAAAAGACGCATGTCTTTAGAGTCGCTACAAGTGCTTTTTGGGGGGAGGGCTGATGGGGCATTCAATGCGCCTCGGAAACACAGTATAGAATGAAATACTATTATGCAAAAACCGATCCAACCGTGGAATGTACCGATCCAGGTCACTCACGATACGATACATCACGATTCCAGCCGTCAATTGTACCGATCCACCCTCAATGAACCGATTCACTCGTATCGCGCACGTTTGTATCGCGATTACGATCCGTACCGGTATATCTTCGCATCCCTAATACACACCCATTGTAACTTCAAACTTCATTTTAACCATGATAGATTAATTAAAAACACCCATTATTTTTTCTAGTGACTCATACTACCCACCTAATATGCCGTGCTTTTTCCATATATATATATATATATATATATATATATATATTTTTTTTTATAATTATTTGGGGAAATGGAAAAAATTAAACACAAAAAATAATTATTAGGGTAATATGAGTCACCAGAAAAAATAATGGGTGTTTTAAATGAATCTATCATGGTTGAAATGAAGTTTGAAGTTACAACGGGTGTGTGGGGGGAGAGGCCCTGGGCCTGGAGGGCCTGGTAACATTTACATCAAATATCTAAATATTGAATCAAGCAAATTAAAAACTTTCCAGGGTGTTCATAAAAGCCTGATTAGACAATAAAACTACCAAAAGTTTTTTGAAAGTGGAATATCCCTGTAAGGCACCTTTAGGACAGCAAGGCGGGCACTGGGAGGAAGATGCTGCAGTTTGAGCATCCTCCAGATACAGAATCTCATGCTGTATTCCTGGCTGGAATTTGGTGGTCTCCAGGCGCCTGCTGAGGGATACGGCATCTCTAGAAATTCATCTCTAGAGTGTGTAGAGATATTTTAGCTTTGTACTTTTTTGTCTCTATTAGTGAGATGTACATAGTTAGTTTATAAGTCTAGGGCTCAACCTTTTCTTAGATATTCATACCCCCTGATGCCTGTGGCAACTCTGATTTTTAGGCAGTTTGAAATTGTTGCAGATGACCTTTTGGTGACTATGCTGTCAGTCACTGGTTGAAATCTACAGTATAACAGAAAAGAGAATTGAGAGAGAGACATGAACAGGCAGGCACTGGCAGTGACAGTCAATAATTCAGCAGTGGCTTGGTCCTGTGTGTGTTGTAAGTCTGTTTGTGTACAGTTTTGTTATGGTTGTATGGTTTAGAAATTGTAATAACTTATCTTCCCCTATGTTCAGACCCCTGAAACCTCAACCTGATCCATCCATGATCTTAATCCACGATTTCAGTTGTAAGAATTGGACACTTCAAAGATGAATGTAAGTCTCACACTCACAGTACACACAACGTGTTGCTTGGACTGGACAGGTTTACATGTTCAACTAGACTGCACTACCAGCTACACCATGATCATGTTTTAAAAGGGATATTACATCATGTTTGGTGTGTGGTGTGACCAGAAGTCCAACATATTTTCAACATGTAGTCCAATGCAACACTGGTTTTCTGAACTATACAAATTAGGGTCTTCAGCCTTGTTGACATATACTTCAATGCCTTATTTGACCCAGAGATTAGTTGGGTAAAACTGCTTCTGTTACCACCTTGAGCAAGTATTTATGTAGTAGTTGTTGTATTTATCTCACCTGCTTTCAAGGCTCTGAATTTGGTCAGCGTTAAAGACCAGGCCAAGCATTTTATTCTGAAAGAGGAATAGTGCATGGTCATGGCAAAAGAAAAGGGAAAGCATGTTGCATTAATGAAGCATCTGAAACATTTGTAATTAAAGTATACATAATTATACATAATAATACCTTGATCTCTAGCTGAGCTTCAAGTTCAGCGATCCGAGCTTCGAGTTCAGCTATCCTTGTCTTTTTGTCTTGGTCTCTCACCGCTGCAGGTTCTTTGTCTCGTTCTACAATTAGGAAAGTGGACAGTAGCAGTCACAACCCAACCTCAGCATGGCTGTGATGGAAGGTGTCTGGTGCATCCAAGTTTCAAAGGGGTCCGCATCAGTGTGCCGACGGGCCGGTATTCCGACACTAAAACGAACTCTAACCCTAACCCCAAACTTAACTTCAGTAACCGTGACGAGTAACTAACCTGCCGACGCTAGTCGGAACAGCGGCCCGTCGGGATATTCAGCAATTGATTGATCAATTGATTGCTTGCTATATTGGGGCTTGTAAAGGCGAAAAGCGCCTCTATTCTCCAGGCACATACTCGGCTGTTAGTTTAGGGTGCTATGCTAGCGTTTTTCATGACCCACAAAGCAGCTAAATCTGGATGAAAATATACATGTGTATGGATCGAATATGGTTCTTAACATGAGACTGATCTAACACATAAGTGTTGTTTCCCTATTTTTTTGGCAAAAAGAATGACGTGACTTTATAAACACACACTGGCTTCCGTAAGTCCCGTTCCTGGATGTGGCTGGTAAACAAGGAAATGTCTCTTCCTGGTGGCGGAGAAGTGTACTTTTTTCTTTAATAATGCAATGCTATGATTTTCATGTTACAATATTGTGACCGTTTTAGAAAAGCAATAAGCCACAAGAGGAGGGTGGTTACCGGGGTAGTATACACCGGCTGAAAGGCATTGGGAAACATGAGGCGCCAGCCTCGTGTTTCCGACCCTCTATTATACTACCACTGCAGGGTCAGACCATAATTTAATGTCATGTTTATACATTTTCATTTATTTTTACAAATTTCCATAACAATTGACAAGATAGACTACTTACCTTGTTGCTCGTGCACTATTGGTATATCCTACGTGAATATAGGCTAAAACTGACAGGAAAAACTCTGTATTTAGTCTACTCTAGAGACTAGACTCACTAAAGCCAACATGCAATTAGCAATCAAAAGATGGTGACACGGTCTGTCTGACTGATTGATAGCTGTCAATCATTGCTTTTTGGCAAGCTCATGAAAGAGAGGTATGATTTAGCAAATATACTAAGAACATTTCCAGGGTAAAGGTGATATAGACATATATTTAAGTAAATATATACTTCAATTAATTGAGTACAAAGGACCCGAATATGGTAACAAGCCATAGTGCTTTCTTGGTTTAAATCCTTAGTAGACCTTGTATTGAACTGCTAATAAAGTATTCAATTAATCAAAAAGTATCTCAGAGTGAAACATTTGATAGGAAGTTTTAAGTTTTATTGGTAATTACTAATGTGTTCAAGTTATTTATAGGCATTAATAGGTATTAAGTTCAATGATAATAAAGAGACAAGTAGGTGGCGGTAATGCACAAATATGTTTGCCAACCACCATAAACCCAAATAGAAGAAGAAGAAGAAGAAGTCACTGGGCGAATTTCAATCTGCCTACTTGTCTGTACTCCAATCCTCCCGAACTTGTAAACGTCATCAGTCCGTCGCCAAGTGCCATTCCAATCCTCAAGTCTGCATCTGAGCAAGTAGAGACTAAATACCCGGATGTAGACTTGATCCTCACACTTTACCAAGTTTGCTCTGGACTAGACTTTCACCGACTTTTCTCCGCAAATTACCCACAATGCCTTTCACCGCATCGCAGCATAAATGAGAGCATCTGGTTGTGTTCATTCTTATGCATCTAGCGCAGGTGAAGGAAATTGGAATAGGGAAACATGGCAGACAACTACAATCCTCCTCCCGTCTCTGAGAACCGCACAGGCAGACACTCACAAAACATAACATAAAATGTACATAAATCAATATACACCACAAACAAAACAAGATACTCCTTAAATTAAATACAACTTAATGTTTTTTTTTTTTTTTTTTTTTAAGTGAAGGGGTGGTCTACAATGTAGACTGTGCCTGGCGACCATGATTACATTAAGACATGCAGGGAACTCGTCTGGAGCAGAAACCTCATCTGCAATTCGGGCTCTGACAGCGTTCCCACACAGGTCCCCCTCCTGGCCGTCTGCACCGTCCACACCATCCTCTTCAGCAGGGCCCGGGCGTTCCTCCTGCTCCTCCAGGATATCTCCTGCTGCCACACAGATGTTGTGCATGATGCTGCAATCACCTTTGGCGCAAAGATGGGCCTGATCTCCAGGGCCCGGAGGAAGATTGAATAAACATGTTAACACTTGCCCTGGACAGCCGTAGGGCTGGTCTTGTGTCAATGCCACTGAAATATTTTATGAGATAGGGGGTCTGGTCATTGAGTTGGGCTTACCGCATTGAGGGTTGGTCCTGTTAAAAAAAGAACAAGTGTGTTGTCATTTCCTAGATGTTAAGGCTTATAACAGAGCTGTAATACTCTCCAGACTGTCCAATTGTTTTATCAAGGTCCATATCACTCAACCCTCTACTTAATTACATTATTTATTCTTTATGGACTATGTTAGATTAATCATGTGCTTTAGGCCTTTATTTCTTATTGATGTATTTTACTATTTACTATTTATTCAGCTCCGCTGTCAGAGACTGAATTGCAGCTGTTCATCTATCGATAAATGCGAGAAGTCTCTGTCTGTCTGTCTGTCTGTCTGTCTGTCTGTCTGTCTGTAATCCGCGTATCTCGAGAACCGTTCGTCCCACCGGCTTCAGATTCGGCACGCGCGTTCCCCGCCCCGGCGCGGAGTGCAGTGCCGGGCCTCGACCCGACCCGACGCGCGGTTTTCCCGAACCGGCGCGAAACGTTCTGAATCTCCTTATGCGGGGCTGATTGTTGACATCAGGATGTTCCGGAGGAAATCGCCGCAAGCGCTGACTCATTGTGACATCACTTCATAAAAGGCTCTGACATCACGTACGCCGCATGAGTCAACAAAAAATGCCATGGTTACGTATTCTGATGTTCCTATATGGGCATAAAAGGACACAGGCAAACATATGGTCAAAACGGCTCTTATGACAACAGGTATAATGGGGTTTGCATTAAAGGGTGGGGCATTCATTCCCCATTTCAAATTCGGCACGCACGTTCCCCGCCGCAGCAGGTAGTGCAGTGCCCGGCCTCAACCCGATACGCGATTTTCTGGAACCAGCACGAAAGGTTCGGATTCTGATGTCTGACATCAGGGTTTTCCGGAACCGGCACTGTGTCTGCATAGATCTATATTTATGGGCATAAAATGGATGCAGACAGACAGATACGGATATCTCCATATATGGGCATAAATGGACACAGGCAAACAGATGGTCAAAGATCTCCATATATGGGCATAAAATGGACGCAAAAAGACAGATACAGATATCTCCATATATGGGCATAAATGGACACAGGCAAACAGATGGTCAAAACGGGTCCTATGACAACAGGTATAATGGGGTTTGCATTAAAGGGGGAACCAGCGCTGTTATATGGGCATAAAATGGATGCAGATCGACAGACAGATATCTCCATATATGGACATAAATGGACACAGGCAAACAGATGGTCAAAGATCTCCATATATGGGCATAAAGTGGACGCAGACAGACAGATACAGATATCTCCATATATGGGCATAAATGGACACAGGCAAACAGATGGTCAAAACGGGTCCTATGACAACAGGTATAATGGGGTTTGAATTGAAGGGGGAACCGGCACTGTGTCTGCAACACAGTCGGAGGCACAGACAGATACTCCATATATGGGCATAAATGGACACAGGCAAACAGATGGTCAAAACGGGTCCTATGACAACAGGTATAATGGGGTTTGCATTAAAGGGGGAACCAGCACTGTGTCTGCAACACAGTCGGAGGCACAGACAGATACAGAGATGTCCATAATGGGCATAAAGGGACACAGACAAACAGATGGAGGAGGAGACAAACATAAGACAAGCAACAAAGAGTGTGACTGGGAGGACATCGATGATGCAGATTTAAAAAAAGCTTTTGCTGAAGAGAACAAGGATCAGTAGTGGAGATCTGGGTTGGCTGAGGTGCAGACGGAGGAGACAAACATAAGACAAGCTAAATCAAAAGCACAAGACTGAAAAAAAAACAAGTTCTCCAAAAAAACTCAAAGCTGAATTCACTCTCCCGCTCCAAAAAAGAAAAAGAAAATAAAAGAGACAAAGACAAACATAAGACAAGCAACAAAGCGTGGGACTGGGAGGACATAAGACAAGCAACAAAGCGTGGGACTGGGAGGATGACTTGAATGATGCAGATTTAAGCAGGCTGCATATTCTGCTTAAAGAGGAAACAAACAAAAAGCGACAGAGATCTCATATATGGGCATAAAATGGACGCAGCTAAACAGATATCTCCATATATGGGCATATATGGGCATACAATGGACGCAGAATCACAAAGATCTCCATATACGGGCATAAAAGGGACACAGACAGACAGATACAGAGATCTCCATATATGGGCATAAAATGGACCCAGAACTATATCCGCAGTGATCTCCACATATATACACATAAAATGGACGCCGACAGACAGACAGATACAGATATCTCCATAAATGGGCATAAATGGACACAGGCAAACAGATGATCAAAAGGGGTCCTATGACAACAGTATAATGGGGTTTGCATTAAAGGGCGGGGCATTCATTTCCTATTTACATCGTTCCCGAGTTGGCCAGGTTGGGCGGCCCAGCTTCTAGTTTGAACAATGAACAATATAGCTGAATACATATTAAATAGTAAAATACATCAATAAGAAAGAAAGGCCTAAAGCACATGAATAATCTGACATAGTCCATAAGAATAAATAATACAATGATATAGATACATGTATTACAATGATATATTCAATCCAATGTTTCAAAGTAAACTCAAGTGACAAGTCTATATGTAAAAGCTGACCAGTGTTGGGCAGTAACTTGTTACTAGTGTTTTTGGCTGATCGGTGACTCACCACCAAAGAATAGTGATACAAGGAGCTGGTTAAACATTGTGTTGTTGTTGTAATCTTTTCTGTAGTGGGTGGGGGCTGGGGGGAATATGTAGCCTAATATAATGTAATGTTAGAGGAGTAATATGTAAGTAACCTATTACTCTCCTATAGGTAATAGGTAATATTGTAATATTGGGAGAAATTGCTAGTCTGAACTCCCAAGGAGGGAAGTCTCTACTCCAAAAGTCTTTGAATTGATAATCGGGCATACTCTTTGAGAAGAAGCGACTGACCCCTTGCCCAAACGCTTGATCTCCTACATGGAAAAGCAAAATGTCAGTGAACCCGCTTTGGAAAGTCATCTTCTCAAGATACACACATTTGAGTTTACTGTACCTTCCAAATTGCACTTAATAGGGCGTGCCCAGATCTCCTTGAATGACTTCTATGTGGACAGAAGTGACGCCTCCTGCTCGTGGACTTCGTCTCTCAAGTCCATTCTGAGACTCATGAGCCTCTCATGTTGTGAGTCAGACAGCAATCAGCTCTTGTAGAGGTCAGAAGCTTTGCGGAAATCAGGTTCCACCTTCCACTCTTGAGAAAAAGCACAAACATATAGCAAATGAAGTGAAAGGGGAGTTCTAAAAACTATTCATTTGGTTATACCTGGGGAGAAGCAAGTATGAGTAACTGGAGTCAGTCTGCTGCGCAGATGGGCGCAGATGGGCGTGGCGTGTGGTCTTCGAATGGGCGTAGCGTCCGGGGCGTGGCGTGATCTTTGAATGGGCGTGGGAAAAGCTGCAAAGAGCGTATGGCAAGTCTAAAGGTTCAAAAACCTTAAAACAGACGTTGTGGCGATCGAGGCAGCTGCGGGACACACAAATTATTATGAATAAAAACTCACGCAACTCTATTATTTAAGCTCATGCAAGTTGATGCAAATCTATAATAATAAAAGCTCAAGCAACTCTGAAAATAGGCTATATAAATGCACTGTAGTATTTAATCAAATAACACATTATAAAGCATTAAATGCATCATGAAATGCATAGCCTATAACACTGTGTAATTGCAGCTAAGCACTCATATGTATACAATTATAACACATTACTAGTAAGACACCTCGGGGCGACATGCGACATCGCCCTAAAGGGCGAGGTCTCCCTCCTTATCCTCCTCTCCTCTCCCACCTCCTCATCCTCTCCTCATCCTCCCCTCCTCATGATGGGACGGACAGACATTTGCTCGTTTATAGTATGATATATCCATAGCCTATACATATATGGACTTAATATTAACTTAATACCATCATCCTGGATCAAAACATGAGTAGGCCTACGAGAGGGTATTATTATCCAAATGCCAATATTTACGATGAAGAATAACGTGAACGTCTGTCAGAAAACTTCCTCTGGTCTGGAAATGTTTGCATAATGAGCCCGCGTTTCTTTGAAAACGTCACTATCAAGACCTTTTCCAACGCCCATTAGAAGAACAAGTAACTCCCATTCGAATAACCTTTCCCACGCCCCTTTGCAAATCTGCGCAGCAGCACAGATCTTTGCCTCCAGTTACTCCTGTCTCGGGAGAAGAGCTCTTCAACAAATGAGCCTGAGTGCCTCGAGTAAACCGAGCCAGATGGAACAGAGGTTGATGGACTGGAGGCAATCAGACCAGGCTAGGCAGAGGCAGACGGACCAGGTGTAGAAAGACCAGGCGCAGAACAGCAGCAGACGTATTTTGGGATGAGCCAAGTGTGGCGGAGGCAGAGGTGACGGGCAGGATGATGACAGGAGAGGTGGACTCCATGGACACAGGCTGGACAGCAGTGGTAGACTGAGATCGGGTGGACCAACGGAAGGTAGAGCGTGATGAGGCAAACTGGGAGACGGAGCATCACCTCTTCATCAGAGTCAAGGTTGACTACTTGTGTATCGGGAGACCTGTAAAGGGGGGGGGGGGGATCACCTGCTGTGATAAAAGGCTAGAGAACGGACTACAAACCATTGAGTGACCTCCAGACCTACAGCACATATAAACAGAGCTAAACACATCTAAATTACTTTTTGTAGTGCTTAATTTCATTTTAGGAAAACATGTTGTACCTACTCCAACTGTATATGTTCCCCTTTTACTACTGTTTTTATTGTATTTTGTTACTTGCTTTGGCAATGTAAACGTATGTTTTCTCATGCCAATAAAGCTCATTTGAATTGATTGACCAAGATAAAATCAATGCCTACCTCAAGCATTCTGCATTGTGCATCCTCATTCTATTGAATGCAATGTCCTTGTCACACCAAATGCAACGAGTGAGGGGACCAGCATGTGGGGTATAGGTACGATCTCGGCTCTAGATGACAGGGAGAAAAGCATTTATGAAGCTCATCTCAACTACATTAAATATTAACACATCACTAAAAACACTTCTATCTCATACCTCTAGATCAATACTTTTCTGAAGTGGTCGAACATAAAGCGTGGCCTGGCCAATTCCAGTTGCTGGATTCCTCAGAAACTGGGTGCTGTATCCCTCATCTGGGCACTGGATCACACATAGTTCTTGACTTCTGGTTGTCCCCGTTATTCTAAGAAGCTCGAATCCTCCCGTCTCCCTCAAAGGAGGAAATGCAGCCTCCATCTCAGTTCGGCCAAACATAACAATTAGTCGGTCCTTGCCAAGAAAATGCCTGAACAATAGAGATTAAGACATTTGTAGTATCGGTCCCAGGTGTTGAAAGTTAGGGTTAAACCAGGCAAGTTTTTAGGGATCCCCTGTAACTCCCTCAAGGATTCCTGGGGTCTCCAGATCCATATTTGAAAATGTACAGTACAAACTTACCATAAAAGGATATGCGCTTCTCTCCTAGACCGGCCGTAGTTAGCTCCAGCCTTTCAAATTTTGAGGGGACCTTGTCCGTGCGGTGGTCACTAAGACAAATTAACATGTGGTTGTATCATGACTTCTTGCGTGCTGGTGGTTGGAAGGCCATAGTTAGTGGTGGAAACTGGCCCCGCCGTGGATTGACCTCCCCTCTGAAAGAATCACACACACTCCCAAAAACAAACAAGAGCCACTCGAGAAAACATGGGGGAACACCATCCATAGGACTCTGGGTGTAAATAGTGTAAATGGTATATGTGCTCTTTGTATCATATTTATTTAATACTCTTATGTGTCATGCTAGTGTTAGGTTTTTTGGTTGTTCTTTTTGTATGTTGTTGTATTTTTCTTTTTTTTCTTCTTCTTTTTGCTTGTTTTGTCTGTCTGTAACCAATTATTGTCCTGTATATGTTGCTTTGCATGTCTGTAAAAAAAAGAAAAATAAGAATAAACATATTGTTTAAAAAAATCAAGCGTTAGGAGGTGGAGGTCTGGGAGGTCTGGTCTTGTATTTGTAAATGAGGTAAGCCGTGAAAGCCGCTAGGGCCAAGGCTCCCACTCCAAGGGCACATGCTGTTGATATGTCGACCTCGTGAATGTCAAGGTCTCCAGTCTGTCTGACCCCTTAAATTTTCAATGGTAACGCCTGTCAATCCATCGTCAGGGCAGGGTATGCTAGGCCGTCCGCTTCTTGAAAAGCTCCACCCGCTGTCTGTTGGTCAAGTCGAGCTCTCTCTTCTTCTCTGCCTCCTTTCTCCTCTTCACCTTTGGCAGATTGTTATGGCACCTCTGTTGGCTACGTGTTCTGTTTTGTGTACTCCGACGCTCGTTGTCTCCAAATGTAGATGTAAATTTAAATGGGTTTTCAGTTCAATAAGAATCAATATATAACCAATTTTAAGTAGTGATGTTAACAAGGTCATATGGTTTTGAAATAACATACCACTCCCTTAGAGTATGCGGTTGCCTCTGCCGTCACAAAGGATAATGTTGTCTTCTGTGCCCAACTACTGCTTCACCTTTTGTGCCATTGTGGCAACGTTTGCTTCCGCTTCTGTAAACTGGATATAGAGGTTGTCTCCATCCACAACTAGAGATCCCTCAACTCTTCCAAATGAAATCTCCCTAGAAAGAGCGAGAGCGAAAAATATATGTACACAGTGAATGAGGACAATGGACTTTCTTGTTTTACCCTTTCAGACCAGAATGTCTGACTGTACCCATGCTGGTATTCATTTGCAAACCTAACAAACATAATGCGTTTGGCTCACCATTTTGTAGAGGTTGGAACAAACCTTGCATTTGTTCTGGCTTGAGGTGGTGGTCTGCCACGGACAGCAGATGCCACGGGGCGGAACCGGAACGGCTGCATGGGTGGTGGGTGCACATGTGGTGCTGGTGGTGCAGAGTGGGACATCCCCACACACTTCATACCGCTGTCCTGTTATGTTTGATGTAGCCCTTGTCGTTGGCCACCAATAACACAAGCCCAGTCTCGGACATTAGATGGTGGATGGAATGAGCTGCAATTAGAAAAGGACATGGATTTTGATTTTAAGGAGGGGAATTCGTTTGCGATCAGGCCGTTAATCATATGTAGGGTGCTTTTCTCTTTGAGGGACAGGTTCAGCGAGAAGTTGATGAGGGGGATGTAAACCGAGGTGTTGGGGATTTTTTTCCCGGGCTAGGTCGTGCAAGCGTCTGAGCGTATGACGGAAGGTCTCCGACGTGGCAGACGAGTTGCGGCAGTTTATACCGAAGGAGAGGACTACTCTCCTGGCGTGGGGGTAAGGGCCCGTCAATTTCGAGAGGATTTCGGCCCCGTCGTGGATCGTCGCTCCGGGATACGCATCGACCTGGACTCTGTCCCTAATGAGCAGCAGGCGTTTTAAGTTTGAGTCACCCAGAACGAGGACCGAGCGTCTCGGGGACAATCTCCATTCGGCCTTGGGTTGATGAATGCCTCGCACGTGGACAGTCAGGAGGTGGGTGTTGGGGCCTTGAGTCCAGGGGATGGTCCAGTCTTGGGGTCCGGGGGGGGGGGCCCGTAGCAAGCTCGCGCTGGGGGTGTCCTCGGCGGCGGCGGCTAGCAGGAGCGACAGAGGGCCGGGGGCGTCACAAATCGGGGGCGCGGTCGGGAGTTCGCCGCCGGGGAGTAGTAGGGCCCGATCGGTGAGGGCTGCCATCGCCGAGGTACCGGGTGGGCCCTGGGCCAAAGGCAGTCCCTCCGACATCTCGGAGACCGTGGGGGAGAGCGCCGGATCTGGCCTCTCGGGCTGCGGTGGCGGTCGTTGGGGTTGTCCCGTCGCTTCGTTCGTTCGCTGCAGAGCCAGGACAGGTGGCGCACGCGTTACCGGATCGTGGGCTGTCAGCGTGTCGGATCTCGGGTTTGCGGCCTGCGTGCTGGGGGGATCCAGTTATCGCGTCGTTGCGTGCTCCTAAGGGACTTGGGAAGAGAGGCGCGCACCGCCGCGATCAGGCTGGCCCTGAGAGTCTCCTTTAGGCCTACGAGGTTCCATGGTCTGGGAAGAGAGAAGGCATATGGGGGAGGGGGGGAAAGGAGTCAGAGTGAGGTCAGTGGTTTGTGAGTGCGTGTGTGTGTGTGTGTGTGTGTGTGTGTGTGTGTGTGTGTGTGTGTGTGTGTGTGTGTGTGTGTGTGTGTGTGTGTGTGCTTGTGTGTGTGTGTGCGTGCGTGCGTGCGTGCGTGCGTGCGTGCGAGTGTGTGTGTGTATATGTGTGTGTGTGTGCGTGTGCGTGTGCGTGTGCGTGTGTCTGTTTGTGTCCCAAGTGGATGCGTCGTCAGGTCGGATAGTGTGCGCGTTGCGGCGCGTTGGGAGCTTGTGGGTCGGTGGTAAGTATGTTTTGGTTGGACCGTGGTGTAGGTCTGGGTTTGGTGTGATTCTACGTCGCAGCACTTGTGTGATTTTGTTGTATTTTGTGTGTATTTCTTTGTTTTTAGGTGTCTTGGGTAGAGGCTAGCTTCGTGGTCACGTGGACGCGTGGCGTGGGAGGCGGCGGCGGGGAGTGAACCCGCAGTCGATAGGTACAATGCGTTGGGGAGGTCCGTGGAGTCCGGTGGCACCTTTCGGGTGTTTAGGGGTCCTGTGTTAAGTAGGGATGGAGCCCGAAAAGCGGGTCCATTACAAACCCGGTTCTGAATTTATCGAGACCCGAGTATCAATAAGCTTTTGGTTTGTCGAGCCTGTTATCGGGTAAGCGTCACGTCATGGGCCGCTATAGCGGTACTTAAAGCAGTACTTAAAGGTCCTACACCATGCATTTAAAAATAATTTATATAACACTGTTTGTGTCCCAAAAACGTTTTTGAAAAGGTTTGAGGCTAAATTACCACTCCTGAATACAGAGCTATTGAGCCAGTTTTGCCCCACACTCCTCCCCACCTCCTGCTCAGCAGGCCTGCCCACCCCTCCCCAACCCTCTCCCAGCTCCTCCTGCCTCCTTCTCAGGCCTGCCCACCCCTCCCCAACCCTCTCCCAGCTCCTCCTGCCTCCTTCTCAGGCCTTGTGACATCACAAATCTGACCTTTCACAATCAGGACCAAGACATGCTAACATAGATCTGCCCATAAACTGAGAAAGACACAATGGTCAGAAATAGGACTTTGTGAGGATAGAAGTTGCTGGTGGGACACCAAGAAAATACATAAAAATTGGAAAAATGTAAATTCATGGTGTAGTCCCTTTAAAACATATATGTAGCCTAAATCCCTTAATTAAATGTATTTTTCTGAAAATTCTATAACAAATGCAATTCTTGAATGTCCTTGAATTTAGAATTCTACAATACAATTACAACACTTACTTTATAACATGCATGTGCAAATCAATAATCCAAAAACAAAACAATGCATTGAGGACACTTCAACTAAAGTTTATTTTCAAATGTCATGTTCACCAGGCAGAACCTCTTCCATATTTTAGCATTTGTGTGATCTTTCTTAAGGTAATGACCCACTTCTTCATACTACAGTCACACAAAAGTAGATGTACAAGCTCAAAGGGCATAACAAGAAGCATTACAAGGTTAAACCAACATATTATATAGACAGAGCTTTGTTGAACAACACATTAGCAAGAGATTACCATTTAGCTTTCAACTTTTTTATAAATACCCAACTTAAAGTGTAGTAATATAAAGCTAACCTAATTGTTCAGCCGCAATTGTTTTAATGAATAAAATCACATCCCGTCTCAAAACAGTTGAGGTACTTTACATGTTTGTATAGATCTTTTTTTTTTTTAGAGCTCATAAGTTTCAGTGTGAGGGCTTTATTCCCCAATCCCAGCATTACCTTATGAATGCATGCCCATTTCCCATGCATTTTGGTAATCCAATTGCAGTACATGTGTACAAGGCCAAATAAAAGAGGAAATCCTGAGGCAAGTCTCTAATATCCACAATGACTATATCCCCTCCAGTTCGATGGCAGTGCAGGGCTCTAGGTGCAGTTTGGACCCTTTTGAAGAGCATCGTCAATAGTCAGCACACCAACTGTAAACAGTTAGTAGGTCCTCAGCTCTGTGTTCCAGCTCTCATAAAGGCACGATCTCCCAGAAGTTTCTTCTTGGCATTTGTGGTGTCCCTTCAATGTGCGATGCGGTGGTCCCTGTTGTGGCTGCAACTCTCAGCAATAACCGTCAGTCCATTTTGATGTCCTAAGAGAAAGGAGAATTTTGTGAAATTATGTCCATGTTTGGGTTTTACATCTAAGGAAGCAAAGGAGGAATTTGAATTAAGTGGGAATTCAATTGTGGGTTTTGACTTCGGGGGGGGGGGGGGGGGGGGGGGGGGGGGCGGTTTTAAATGCAGCTTTTACTCTAAATGAATTGTTCAATGTGTAAACATTGTGTATTGATTGATTGACTGATTATTTTATTAGACAAAATGGAGAACAGTACAAGTATAGTCAATACACTTGAAATGTAGTACAGTACAAGTAGAAACACCCTGCCTAAAAGGAACATCTCAAAAGGTGTGGGTGAGAATACCTGTAACTGCTCTGGGAAATGGACAGAGCAGACGGGTCAATTGAGTCTGAGCTGGCCTGGGAGACCTAAGAAAGTTGAGCCAACCATGAAAAACAGATATCACATAGCTTCTATCTCAAACAATATCTAGACATTAAGCACTTTAGGTATTTACTCTGATAGCTCCTCTGCTATTATATTTCCCTCTACACTAGAAATACTGCTCAAAGAAATGAAGGGAACAAAATGTTCCCTTAATTTATTTACATTTATTTGAGTATAGTTAACTGTAGTACTGCTCAAAGAAAGCTCAAAGAATGAAGGGAACATTTTGTTCCCTTCATTTCTTTGAGCAGTGGTACTTTGCTGAAATTTGCCCATCTTCAAATGTGGAGAAAGCTATGTAAACCAGGCTGAATTTAGCAGACACTGTTTTTAAGGAATATAGCAAACTGTATCAAAGAAAGCAACCACACAAAACAATTTGATCAAGGATAAAATGTGTACTCACCAAATCAGTGAACAGAGCATAAAAATAGTCCAAAAGCTGACAGAAAACAGATAGGTCTTCTGTTTGAGTGCTTTTCTTCCTCATTCAAAAGGGGCTGCTTTCAAATTTTAACTGACAACAAGTCCCGCCCCTGGACTGATCTGCACATGTGTGAATGATGAAAAAAAGCACTGAACGTAGTTTTTCTAAGTTAACTCAAGTCTTTCGATTCCAAAGTACTAGTAACTTAGTTTAAATGAGTTTTAACATCAGGAACTTATTTTTTCTAATTAACACAACTCAAAACAATCAAATTAGTCAGTTTGTTGGACCAAAAGTACTATTAACTTAGTTTAAGTGATTAGGAATAACATGCTGATGAAAACTAAGTTAAGTGTATTCCATATTTTTGCCTAAGCAGAATTATCCAGCATGTTTGGTTTTACAGTGATGCGTTATAAATTACACTTTTAAAGAGACAGTACACATTTAGTTTCTTCAAATATTTTCCAAAAATAAAAAGGTTGACTTGCCTTCTGTCTGTTAAAGTACTGTAGTTGATGGCCCTAGTCAAATAGTGAATATATAGATTTTTGTTGATAATGGAAAAAATGCATTTACTGTAAAAAAAAAAAAAAAAAAAAAAAGATACATGGAAATGTTAGCCTATAGTTTATATTATACCTATACAATTTATAGTATTGTTTTACAGTAGGCTATTATTATTAATTCATGAATATGTATATATATATATATATGTATATATATATATATATATTTTTTTTTTTTTAAGCTTCAGAATTGATAGTGTCTCATCATGTCTTTTTACAAAATAACAGAAAAAGCTCAATAGTGGGCTTGATAAAAGCCCGGCTCGATAAGCATGATCGATAAGGTGCTCATTATCAATAAAAATTAACGAGCTCCATCCCTAGTCGTTACAGCTAGGCTTCTTCAAGTGGATCCTGAGTGCATCATTATAAGCAACCTTAAGTATACAAAGGAGTACGTAGGCTCTGAACAAATTCACCTTGACCTCATCTGAGCAGCAGTGACATTTCCTGACTAACATATTAGCTTACACATACAACATTCGTTGCTGTCTGTGCATGTCAGAATCATCTTCCATCTTGTCATTAATGATGTGCCCTACATATTTACAAGTGTTACACACAGCAAGGGTATGACCTGACAAATTAAAAAAAAAGAAAACAGGAAAAGTAAGTTTCCGGTCCTCCTTGGTCCTGCATATCATTATACCACACTCTTTTTGGCATTGTATTTGACATCAAACTCAACCCCCTATTCTGAGCATAATATGTCCTACACCCTCCCAGCTGCTTTCACCGGTCATCCATATACAGATTGAAGAGGGCTGGGGACAGGATTATGTACTGTAAAAAAGGTCACAAAACAAAAGAAAGATTATCAATTCAAGGCTTCATGGGGCCTGGAAAAAAGTCATATTGTGGGTGAACTACGCCTTTAATAAACTGTATGGTTCTGCATAACATTTTGTCCTTTTCATTTTCTATTTTCTCTCTCATTCAGTTTATGTTTATAAGATGATTGCTCATGTGTTTACAGCCTTGCAGAATGATGTGTCAGCTCTGAAGACACAGAACTCAGGTGAATTCATCTCTCATAAACTGTATAATCTCTCATAAACTTTATATCATATTGATGGTTGTAGGTGTATCAGTCTTTTGTGACCTCACTCAATGTATATATTCTATAAAAAACATATTTCAATGTTTCATCTCACATACTGAGAATGACATTATGTGTATTCATGGGTTGCATTTGTAGTCCTAAACGGCCATGTTGAGGACCAACACAGGTGTTTCTATTTGTCTGATTGGCATAAGACTAATGTTCTATGCCAATCAGAACACCTGTGTTGGTCCTCAACATGGCTGGTGTAGGACTACAAATGCAACCCATTAATCTGTATTTATAAAAAAAAAAAAGTGTTTACAGCCTTGCAGAGTGACGTGTCAGCCCTGAAGACACAGAACTCAGGTGAATTTTATTTATTTATATGAATATTATTTCTATTGCAGTCCAGTTCAAGTTCAAACATGATCAACACATTTATACTTCAAAGTAAAATGTCCTCCTTGTTGTTGAGATTGAACTTCTACCTCAATGACATGAAAGAGTTTCTGTTTCTGTTTTCTCCTGATGTTCACAGAGAGAAGGGTGGCTTTCTCTGCTGCACTGGGGAGCAATGGACATGTTGGACCCTTCAACACTGAAACCACTCTGGTCTTCAGAGACGTTCTGACCAACATCGGCCAGGCTTACAACCCAACTACAGGTACTAACCCTTCACACTATCAATGTACACAGCACTGGTTCTAACACTGGACCAGTTTGATAAGTATTATAGGGTCTGCAGACCCCATAACTCTGAGAGGGTGCTATTTGCATCAATGCCCCTGTCGTCCAGTTACCCTATCAGTCCTCAGCAGCCCTCATAGCATAGAGAGAATAATAAGCATAGGGGACCAAAAGCAGAGAATAACCGGGTGCTCAAGGGAGATAAAATCGTAAAGTGTGTGAGTGGTGCTTCTAGGATCAGTGGGATTAAAACTTTGTAGAAAAGAGATGAGATCCGAGCACTCGAGGAGTTTAAAATAAAACAACGTTTATTGTCTAAAAACCTACATGTTTCGACCTTGCGGTCTTCGTCAGGGCAAAGAACTGGAGCACTGTTTTTGTTATTTGTTATAAAATTAAGACTTTTTGAGTATATCTCCTCCTGCATCTGCAGTGCAGGTTCATTCTGTCTTGCTCAGTAGGCTGCTGTGGGTGTGTAGGTCTGCAGGCAACACAATCAGTGTGCATGCACACACACACTTGCATAATTTGGGTGTGCCGTGATTACAATGGTCATTAATTGCCTGTGTATTAGTAACATCACGTGAATAGCCACTATTTAATGGATATGTATGTCTGGTGCTCCAGTTCTTTGCCCTGACGAAGACCGCAAGGTCGAAACATGTAGGTTTTTAGACAATACACTTTGTTTTATTTTAAACTCCTCGAGTGCTCGGATCTCATCTCTTTTCTAATAAGCATAGGGCTTTGGTGTAAGTAGTGATGCTGGTGGTCTCCACTCTGTAGCCTACTATGAGGGCTGCTGGGTTCTGCTGGGGAAACTGGACAATTCTGCAACTGGACACCATGGACAGTCATTTGGGATCAATATAAGTAGGAAAAAACACTGATATGTTATTTTGGTCCGGACTTGTCCTTTAAGGGTCCATTTGATTCCATTTGTACCCTCTCAGAGTTACAGACCTGTAAGGGTCCATTTGGTTCCATTTGTACCCTCTCAGAGTTACAGACCTGTAAGGGTCCATTTGGTTCCTTTTGTACACTCTCAGAGTTACAGACCTGTAAGGGTCCATTTGGTTCCATTTGTACACTCTCAGAGTTACAGACCTGTAAGGGTCCATTTGGTTCCATTTGTACACTCTCAGAGTTACAGACCTGTAAGGGTCCATTTGGTTCCAGGGTCCATTTGGTTCCATTTGTACCCTCTCAGAGTTACAGACCTGTAAGGGTCCGTTTGGTTCCTAACTATCAATTATTTGGTTGGGGACCCCCTGGAACCCCCTAAAGGACCCCTCTTATAGAACCAGTTGTATCCAGTTATCTGAAGTAGCCATGTGAGATATATTTTGTCTCTAAATCATATTGTTTTACATAAAGGTTTGTCCTATTTATCACAAGCTGTTGCTGATACTTTTAATTGGTTAATTATTTATAAAAAAAATCAAACCTCGGTTCGAAGTGGAGCGGTGAATCTGAGCAGCTATACCCTGTCTGTGTGTGTGTGTGTGTGTGTGTGTGTGTGTGTGTGTGTGTGTGTGTGTGTGTGTGTGTGTGTGTGTGTGCCTGCACAGCGCCCCTCCTTTAACTTGTGTGGCCACTCAAGGTATTGCCAGGCTACAGACATAGCCAGCCAGCCAGCCACATAGCCACCCACGGACATACCTGTCTATTGGGAGCGCTTTCACCGCTCCAAAAAGACAAACACACACAAGTTCACTAACACTTCAGATATTATTATTTTCAAAAATATCAGATCTCCAAACTTACGAGTCACAACACATTGCGATTCTCCACTCATGCATGTTTGTTCTGTTCTGTTCTGTTCTGTCGTACAGGAGTGTTCCGTGCTCCACTCAGAGGACTTTATTACTTCAGATTCTCTGCTCATGATCGCAGTACCAGTCAGTGGATGGGCGTGAGACTGTACCATAACGGTACCAGTCAGCACCAGTCAGTGGATGGGTGTGAGACTGTACCATAACGGTACCAGTCAGTACCAGTCAGTGGATGGGATGATTCTTTGGCATGACCGAAACATGGGATGGTACAAAAGTTTACATCTCTAATGCATTGGCTCTAGAGCTACAGGAAGGTGATGAGGTTTACATGAAACTTCCTTCAGGTCAGGTGCTCTATGATAACAGCAATAAACACACCACATTCGCTGCTCTTCCTCATGTAGGACAGCAACACTTAAACCAACCAATCCATTTAATCCATTAATAGAATACAAAAAAAAACAAATAATTGATGAGCATCAAAAATGTAAAAAAACAAAAAAAACAAAGAAAAAAACAAACAAAAGTAATACTTTAAGTAGTTAAAATAGCCGATCTCAATCACAATGTGATATTGTAGATGGGCTTTTTAAACCATTTTTTGCACAACACCGTTGTGTGACAAAGAAAATTAAAAAACATGTTTAATCTATTCATTGATATACTGTTAAAAATATTATAATTACAAATATGCTTATCGCTAGTTTAACAAATCGATTACATTAGAATAGAATCATGGCTAACAAAATCTTAATTGCCATGTGAGCAGAACAGCCTGTAAAACACGTGTACACAATATTAATAATATATAATGATATACAATGACATTATTATGTCAAACACATGTGTAAGAATATTAATAATGAATCATATTTTATGGACCATGAATGTCTTTCTTTCTCTTACTTCCAGTAGAGAACAGTAACTAAGTACATTTACTCGAGTACTGTACTCAAGTATAATAGTTGAGTAGAGTAGTGCATCCATACTGTACTTAAAGGAGTAGTTCACCACTTTTCAACCTGTCTTCATATAATAGGTCCTCACTAATATATAATGTTCATGATAAAATATCACAATTTTTTTCTACTCAGTCCAAGTCTCCTAGGAGAGCTGTGGGAAGTTCAGAATCCATCGTCTTGTGACATCATCATTTTCCAAAAAGAAAATTTAATCAATATTTTTGAAAAAAATATTTCGATTTTTAATATCGCGAGAACAATGGCTTCCACTTTAAAATTGCAACTTTTCAGGAATAGAAAGCCTGCAGTTTCTATAAGCTGGATTGGTAATCGATGATGTCACAAGACTATGGGTTTCTGACCAGCCCACAGCCCTCCTCTGAGAAAAAAGAAAAAAAAAAAAAAAAAAAGAAAAGCTATTTTTGAGTGAGGACCAATTATATGAACATAGGTTGAAAAGTGGTGGAGTGCCCCTTTAAGTATATTTAGTTGAGTAGAGTATTTGTCCAGTACTGCTTACTTCTCTTTCTCTCTCATAGCTTTGTTCTCTTCATAGTTGTTCCCAGTTGGTGACGACGTGAGCATTTCTTTAGTTGTTTTCTTTAAAAGATTAAAAGATGAGTGTTTCACTACAAACACTTTAATACAATGTATCTGCTGCTTGTGCCTTGTGTGTTACAGTTACAATGTTGTTACAATCAAATAAAATCATCTAAATCAACACTTATTGTCTCTGTACAACATGTGTTAATATCTTATCTTACTGACCATCAATACATGAATATTCATTAACCCCTGATGACCAGCAGATGTTCTTTATATCCACTGGTGCCGTTTAGAGGCACTTTTCGTCATGGTTCGGTGTTGTGGTGATGCCGACCCAAATGCAGGACTCAACTTCAAAGTAATGCAGGAAACCAAGGAGTGCAGTTTACAAGACTTTACTGAACTTAAACAAAAGTTAAACACAAGCACACACAGGAATCAAACACAACAGAATCAAACACAGGAAACCATAAGAACGGACAACAATACAATGATCCAGATCATCCAGCACAGAGAGCAGGCACAGGCAGGATTTAACAGTCTCTGGCCAACTAGGCAGTCATCATTAGCCAACATAGTAAGGTAAAGTTAGCCTCATGCTGGACCAATCTGGGAACTAAATCATTTCCAATATCTTTCTTCACAAATGTGATCATAAAGGTGTCTACTATCACCTCTGAACTTTCTCAATCACAACTCCCTCTGGAAACTTTGTGGGAGCCAATCAAAGTTGGGGGTATCGGGATACCCTGAGCCTGGAATTAAAGGGGACAAAATAAAAAATGGCCAATATGAGCATATGAGGTGTGTAATTAGGGTCTTTTTGGGCTGCTGAATCCATTCCAACCATTTGTTTTCAGTTAAAATGACTCCTTGGCCATAAAAAAAAGCTGTTGGGGCCCTTCCGGGGGTTAATCCGTCCTTGCCGGAAGGAGCTCATTGTCAATCGAGCAAAGAGTGGTAGAACAGCATAAATGCACAGATGACATGAAACCGCCTCCTCCCATTGAAATGCATTGGCGGAACCCGGATTCCACTCTCATAAGTATTTTGGTGTGGGTGCAGCCTAATTGTGCCCTCAGACCAAAATATGGTCGGCAGTGGATAAACTCTTCTGGTGCGCGGCTGGCTAAAAACGCAGAGAGCGTATTCCGTCCCAAAGCCAGTGACGCGCCTGTCACTCTCCCTCCCTGTAGACTAGCGTAGCGATCCTTTGTCTGCAGAGGTACGTTAGCCAGGTTACGTTGCGACTTGCGAGGTTATCAATTTAATTACAATCTAAAATATGAACCCTTGTTGTAAAAAAACTAAAGTTAAAGACCTGGAACGCACCCGAGTCGCGTTAGATTTTAACCACTTTAACCATTATTTTATGCTTTAACTATTGAAAAATAGCAGATCTACAAGCTCACAGCGCGGCACCGAGTGCCGCGCTGTGAGCTTGTAGATCTGCTATTTTTTAAAAATCGTGAAATTGTGTGCAAGTCTTTGAATATCTTTGACCCGATATTTGACCCAACCTCTCCTTCTTTTAAATTAGTGGTTCTCAAACATTTTCATGTCAAGGACCCCCAAAATTACAGGTATTTGGCCGTGGACCCCCATCTCAAAAATATGTTGTTCCAGGGACCCCCCAGAAGCAAATATTTGAATTACAAATATTTGCTTTTAAATAGATATATTCAAAGACTTGCAAAAAACAAATCATGGTTTTTCAAAAATAACAGATCTACAAGCTTGCAGCGCGGCACTCTGTGCCGCGCTGTGAGCTTGTAGATCTGCTATTTTTTTGAAAAATCTTTAAAATGTTTCAAGTCTTTGAATGTTTCAAATCCTTCTAGGGTTTTTTTATGTCAGTGGTGCTCAAACTTTGTCACGTGAAGGACCCTCAAAATGATATGTATTTGGCCGTGGACCCCCATCTCAAAATAATTAGTTCCAGGGACCACCCAGAAGCAAAATTTCAGTTACAAATGTTCGCTTAAAAATACATATATTCAAAGATTTGCACATATTTTCACGACTTTTCAAAAACATAGCAGATCTACAAGCTCGCAGCGCGGCACTCGGTGCCGCGCTGTGAGCTTGTAGATCTGCTATTTTTCAATGGCTAAAGTATAAAATAATAAAGGCCTCTCCAACCTTGGGCCCCAGTAATCCTGTCCCACTCCCCCCCCCCCCCCTTGTGACGCCCCTGATTGTGGGTGCTTAGCAACAGACAGCAGTAACAGCACTGAGGGAATTTAAATGCTCATTCCATTAGTCCAGGCGTTTCAGGCAGTATTTTGATGGAATCGTGCACTTTATGAAAGAAGCATGAAATTTGGCACACAGTTAGAACATGCCATATGGAACATTTTTGGCTATAGGGACATTGCAGATTTGTCTCTTAAAATAAAACAAAAAAAATAAATATGCTTTAAGTAGCATGTGAGGGGTCAAACTAAGGGGTTTTCATGATTCTGAATCCAATGCGAGCATTTGTTTTGCACGAAAAACATTCCTTTGGCTAAAAACGCCTTGCATAAAACTATGGTTTAATGATGAGTCGTCATTTTTCACAGTTTTGTGGTGGCCGTGTTTCGGAAAGGGACCCTTAGTTTGACCCCTCACATGCTACTTAAAGCATATTTATTTTTTTGTATTATTTTACTGTATAGTAAAGTCTATGAGAGCCCAACTTTGGCTCCCACATGTTTTCCAAGACAAATCTGCGATGCCCCTATAGCCAAAAATTTTCCATATGGCATGTTCTAACTGTGTGCCAAATGTCATGCTTCTTTCAGAAAGTGCACGATTTGTGCACGAAACGCTCAGACTACATGGGGTTTTAAGAGATTAGAAAAGGCACAGATTTGGTGCACACTGACACACGTGCACACCAGGGGTCTTCAA